>NC_064559.1:155205457-155508487 GCF_937001465.1 Orcinus orca | reverse complement strand
TTGTTGTCAATATCCTGTACATATTGTTTTTTCTCTTCCTTCTGCTTTCCTTGTATTCCTGCCTTCCTTTCTCCATTTTTTTCATTCTTCCATTTCTCCTTTTCATTCCGGGGCTGTCTTTCTTTTTCTCTGGTTTATGACCAGATCTGAAAATAATAGATTATAGAGCTAGAAAGTTTGACTTGGAATTTGGGAAAGTGTTTTTAAATAAATTAATGTATGTAAACTAGTGTACTGTTGTACAATGTATTTGTGCATGCAGTGGCAATGTGTTGGTATGTGAGGTTTTTCAGATGCCAAATTATTCTTGATTGGAGAATCTATGAATCTTAGAAACTCAATATGTTCTCTGAATTTGTGCAGACTGGATTTTTTGGGGTGAAAGAGCATGGACTCAGAAGTCAGACTTAGGTTTGAGACTAAGTGTTGTAACTTCTTGGCTATGTGTCTTGAGAGGATTACTTTACCTTCCCGGGGTTCTGTTTCCTTGCAAACAAAATACGAGCATTGATCTGTCATCCCTCTAGAACTTCCAGCTCTAAGAGTCTCTGGCATTTGCTGAATGATTTGGATTCCACATATTCACTCCCTCCAAGGTTTAAATTCTAATGATTGACTCCTCTTCATACTACTTCAGAACATACCTTTGCTGACACAAAAAAAGATTCAAATATATTACTCTCTGCTTTTATTGGTTTATTCTTCCTCTGCTGTCCTTTTGCACTTATGCTACAAGTTTGTCTTACATCTTTGCTGTGCTAGAAGACAAAAGTGCATCTATGCAACCCTCTTATATAGCTTTTAGCATAGAACTATTTATGTGTCCATTAAAAATTGTATATTGAATGAATACTAGGTGTTAGGCATGGTTCTAGGTGCTAGAGGCTCAATAGTGAATTAAAACAGATTCCTGCCTGCACGGAGCTTCCTGTTTGGTGCAAGAGAGACATGAAAAAATAAAATAAAATGCATAGTACATTGGATGGGGTTAAGGGCTTTGGAGAAGAGACGAGTGGAGAAAGGGGATAGAGGAAGTAGTGGAAGGATCGGGGCAGATGGGGTTGCAGTTATTAAATAGGGTGTTGATGGAAAGCCTCGCTGAGAAGACATTTGAGCAAAGACTTGAGGGAGTGAAGGGAGTGAGCAGCCAAGTAATTACCTGGAGGAGCAGTCTAAAGAAGCAGGGGGAAGAGCCAGTGAAAGGCTCAGAATGTGGGCGGAACAGCAAGGAGGCCCGTGGGTCTGGAGCAAAGGTCGGGGGAATGTTCAAGAGAGGTACTCAGAGAGGTAAGAGCAAATAGACACCTATGAGCCCCTTTCTCTCTCTCTTTTTAAAAAAAATTATTTATTTTACTTATTTACTTTTGGCTGCTTTGGTTCTTTGTTGCTGTGCATGGCTTTCTCTAGTTGTGGCGAGCGGGGGCTACTCTTCGTTGTGGTGCGCAGGCTTCTCATTGAGGTGGCTTCTCTTGTTGCGGAGCACAGACTCTAGGCGTGCGGGCTTCAGTAGTTGTGGCTCGCGGGCTCTAGAGAGCAGGCTCAGTAGTTGTGGTGCACGGGCTTAGGTGCTCCGCGGCATGTGGGATCTTCCCGGACCAGGGATCGAACCCGTGTGCCGTGCATTGGCAGGCGGATTCTTAACCACTGCGCAACCAGGGAAGCCCCCTTTCTTTTTTTTTTCTTTTTTTTTTGGTTGAAATATAGTTGACTTACAATATCATATTAGTTTCTGGTGTACAACGTGGTGATTCAATATTTTTATAGATTACTCACCATACAAAGTTATTGTAATATTATTGACTATATTCCCTGTGTTGTACATTACATTCCTATTATTTATATTGTATAATTGGTAGTTTGTACCTTCACCTATATCACCAATACCCCCACAACCCTTCCCTCTGGCAACCACTATCTGTGAGTCTGTTTTCTGTTTTCTCATATTTGGTTATTAGTTTTGTTTTTTAGATTCCACATATAAGTGAAAACAAACAGTATTTGTCTTTCTCTGTCTGACTTATTCCACTTAGCACAGTACCCTCCAAGTCCATCCATGTTGTTGCAAATGGCAAGATTTCATCCTCTTTCATGGCTGAGTAATATTCTATTGCACGTGTGCGTGTGTGTGTGTGTGTGTACATATATATATATATGTACACACACACACATATGTTTATATATACATACATATATAAACATATTATCATGTCTTCTTTATCCATTCATCTGCTGAGGGACACTTAGGTTGATTCCATATCTTGACTATGGTAAATAATGCTGTGACGAACATTGGGATGCATATATCTTTTGGAATTAGTGTTTTTGTTTTCTTCAGACAAATACCCAGGAGTGGAATCGCTGGATCCTTTCCAATGGTAGGAAAGCCAGTTTCCTTTTGCAGAAGTCACTCTACACGGGCCTGTGTTATCCATGTGTCAAGCAACAGGTGGGCATTCAGAAGCCTGGTATTCTGATCCTAGTTCTGTGACTGTCTTTTGATGGTTCCTCTCAGACCCATTCTTCCCCTGTATTTCAGGAAGTGGATGCATATCATGCTCTTACCTTGGCTTATGGTTTCAAGCCCAAAGTTAGAGCTGAGAGTTCAGCTACAATTCTAGTCTTGAACATTTCCACACAAAAGATAGAGCTTCATGATAAGGTGATATCAGAATCAGAATTCACAATCAATTCATATCAATTCACAAATATTTTGACTATGTATCAGAGGCTTTTATTTTTATTTGGTTCATATACATTTCTATTATGTACCAGGGCTAGTATTTTAGTATTTCTTTTAAAAGGCCCAGAGTGACCCATGTCTCATATCTTTACAAACAGTATAAGGAAGATGTTACCTAACATGTTATCTAACATGTCCTATCTAGCTTAGGACATTGTCCTAAAATTATGTGGCACTTGAACATACTTCAAAGTTTCCAAAATGTTTCATTCATTTAACAGGTATATCTGGAACTTTTTCCTTAGTCTCATGTGCAATTCTAGGCCCAGTGAATATGATAGCAAAAAGGGGCAGCTGTAGTTGCCATCCTCAGAAACTCAGAGTCTAGTATATATTATCACATACCCTGTACATATTTTATTCTACACTATCTCTGTGTGGTAGGAATAGGCATTACTATCTTCATTTCAAACAGGAGGCAACCAGGGGTCAGTGATGTTAAGTGACTTGTTCAAGGTGACCACCCTACCAAAAGGCAGAGCCAGCATCTATTAGCCAAACTTGAATCCTAGTCAAGTGTTCTTTGTTTGTTTAATGCTGTGATTGGAACATCCTGCTCAAATCTGAAATTGTTTGGCCTGGGTCTCTGGCTGACAAGCCAACAGCAGATTGTCTAAATTTGACACGGTATTTCAAGAACCTTCTTCAAAACTAAGCAAGTTAATTTTATTATCAGGTCATGAGCCTTTAGAACAGCCACCATCCTGAAGAAGGCTACCTAATGCAGGAGTGTTTTAGCCCAATGGGCTCCTTTCAATGACACTGACTGGTTCCTCGAATTTTATGACGGGAAGGGACATGTGATATCACTAAGCCAGTGGACTTTAAACTTTCACAGCTTACATTCTACAGAACACTTTATCAGAAAGCCTGGCTCCCACTATGAACAAAAGCCCTTTCTCTCTGAGAAGGACAGCTCGGTGTTCACTGACATTCCGTGAAAGCCTTGACCATTATCATAAAAGCGTGATGGTGTGTGCTACCCTGGAAGATTAACCAATCTAGTCCAACCTCATTTTGCATTGAGGAAACCAAAACCAAATGAAACAACCTTCCCAAGGATTTTTATTCTCTCTGTAAGAGGGCAAGTCAAAGTTTATTTTAGTAATGATTCCAAAAATGTGAATAGACAAAGACTTGGAACCTGTGGTGTCTTTCACGTTCAAAGGTGCTGGGGCTGATTGGGTGACTGCCCAAAGACACACAAATGAATGTGTCCCCAGGGCCATCGCTCTACTGAGTAAGCATACAATGGGGCCATTTATAGCTGCCTCCTGGGCTGCCATGGCTCCTGCATCTGCTGTTGGTGAGTCAGGGCCATGTGGAGGGAAGGACCAGGACCTGAAGAGGCTGTACCTCCTGAGTAGCTATGTGACCTTGAGTGAGTTCTGGACCTGCTTTGGCCTCACCCTCCCCATTTGTAAGGTAGCAATAATGCTGGTTCCCTCCCTCAGAGTCATTGTGAAAATCAAATGAGGTCATCAATATGAAAACATCTGAAAGGGTGTGATGCAAATGCCAGTTACTTTCTCAGATGGCTCTCTCTCAGCTTGTTTGTTACATGTGGGTCTGTTAGCATTTGGTGGCTAGGCACTACTGCTTGCTATTTTGCTTTTCAAGTAGATTATTGCTGCATCTCTTTTGCAGAGAAGGCTTATAGATTTCCCTCTTCTCTTCATACTGTTAGTTACTAGCATATTCTATCATCCTCTATTCTCAGTGTCCATGTGCTATGCTGCCCCTTTCTTGAACATGGCAGACATCACTAATCAATCATAGTCATCTTCCTGTCCGGCCTCAGCACCTATCTCAACATCACATTCCAGGCCACCTCTGCCAGTTGATTGAAGTTGGCACATGAGATGATATCACTTTTCTCTCCCTACCACGGGCAGTTTCCGTAAGTTGAAATACAATGCATAAAACTAGAATACTGGTGTTCTAGCTGTGCACCCAGCCTTTACAATGCCCTTAGTGAATCACTGAAAAATAACATGTGAAAAATTGCTCACAGCCCTGGTTATGGTAGTAATAATAGGAAGTGGTCTGTAAGCCTTGTAACAGGTAGGACCCTACTCCTGTGCTGTTGACCTTAACCATCAAGTTTCTCTTAGCCTCCTTGTGCCCCGAATTCGAAGAACTGTGTCTACCAAGTAACCAAGCCAGAGTCCTTGTTGGGATTTGTTCCTGACTCCTCCTTCCTGCCTGCCTTGTGTCAGTAGGTCCTCAAGAACTGTTGATATCCTTCCTGAAGAGCTCCTGACTCTGTTCTCTCTCTTTCATCCCCTGCTATCACACCTGACAAGGCATTGCTGCCTCCATCTTCCAATCCATCCTCCTCACAGCCATCAAAGAGCTCCCTTTCCTCAGCTGCCTTTGATTGTTCCTCATGCTTCTAAGATGAGGTCCAAATGCATTCGTGTTCTGTGCAACACTTTCACACATGGGCCATGTTACGCCCTCATGTCTCACTGCCCCTGCCAAACAAAAGTGCCTTGCCTTCTCTTTCCCTTGTATATGCTGTCCCTCCCCTTCTCTGTGTGGTAACGGTCTGTTCTGATCATTCAAGGTCAAACAAAAGCAACCCCTTCAAGGAAGCCTTCCTATAGTCTCCCAGGTTGATGGTGAGATGCTCCCTTCCTTGTGCTTAATTCTCAATTCCCACTCTCCAAGGCCAAGTAGCAGAAGGTTTAAGAGCCCTGGCTTTGGAGTCAGACTGACCTAGGTTAAACCTCATGTGTGTGACCTTGAGAAGCTAGTGAACCTGTTTTCTCATCTGGAAAATGAGAGTGATAATAACAGTATCTTTCTCATGGGTAATTTAATCACATAAAGTTCTTGAGGATTAAATCAGAAAGTACACTTTTGCACTCAGAGTTCTCTGGAGATACAGAACCAATAGGTGAGAGAGAGAGAGAAAGAGAGAGAGAGAGGGAGAGAGAGAGAGATTTTTAAGGAAATGGGTCACTTGATTGTGAGGACTGGCAAGTCCAAAGTCCACAGAACAGACTGGCAGGCTAGAAACTTAGGTGGGGTTGATGTTGCAGTCTTGAGGCAAAATGTTAAGCTCTCAATAAATATTAGCTGCTATTTTTTGTTCTTATGCCTACTTTGTTTGTGTCTCCCCCAAAGACCCAAGGACTCGGCTAGAGCCAGGACCATGTCTTACTCATTTTTGTATTATCACTGTGTGGCCTGTATAAGTGCTAAGTAAATATCAAGTGAATGAATGAATCCTGTCGAGGGATAACAGACTCTTTGGAGGATATTCAAGCCACCCAGTCTATGGCTATCATGAGAATTAAATGAGTTAATATACATAAAACATTTGGAAGAGTATTTGCTCCATAGGAAAGACTTACTCAATTTACTCTGTTGGGCACATAGAAGGCTCTAGCATGGTTTCTGGATGCCAGGCAGTACCCCGGGGGACTGTGTTCTCTCTGCTCTCCCCAAAGTACCCGTCTGCTGTGTAGGCTCACTCAGGTCAAAAGCCACACTCTGGTTCCAGGAGCATGCAGTTAATCTAGTATCTCACACATTCCTCCTGACGCTTTTAATTGTGTTCCTCTCATTTTAAGGAAGACTAGGTTTCATTGTAGAAAACTTAAAAGATACAAAGAAGATGTGAAGAAGAAATTGAAATCACCAGTAATCTCATTGTTACATCAATAAAATAACCAAACACAGTTACAACTTGTTGAGTGTAGAATATGGGTTTTGGGAACGGACAATCTGAAACTCTTTAAACCTCAGCAATCTTATCAGTAAAGTGAGTTGACATAACACCTACCACAAGACGGTGGGGAAATAAAATAAGATAATGTACAGACTGCACTTGGAACTTACCTGGCGCATTAAGTAAGCACGGAATACATGCTAGCTCTTAATAGCTTTATGTTCAAAATATATATTTATGTCAAAGAACCCAATTTTATCATTATAAATATGTTCATATTTACACATATTTGTGTGTATATTCATACACATGACTTTTCCAGTTTACATTAGTTTGTAACCACTATCCTAAGCAGCCTGTATATTTGTTAAGCACAGGGGAACTGGAGATAAACTTCCCAGACTCAAATCCTGATCTCTCTACCTTTGCCAACTATGCTAGCTTAGGCAAGTTATTTAACCCCTCTGTGCCTCAGTTCCTTCTTCTATATGAAATAATCCCCAATGAAAAGGTTACTATAAGGATTAAATGAGTTTAATATAGTTATTATTTTATTCTAATATATGTCATATATAATATACTTAAAGAACATTTGGTACAGAGTAAATGCTCCATCAAGAAATGTTAGCTGTCGGTGGGATGCAGCAAAAGCAGTTCTAAGAGGGAAGTTTATAGCAATACAATCCTACCTTAAGAAACAAGAAAGATCTCAAATAAACAACCTAACCTTACACCTAAAGCAATTAGAGAAAGAAGAACAAAAAAACCCCAAAATCAGCAGAAAAAAAGAAATCATCAAGCTCAGATCAGAAATAAATGAAAAAGAAATAAAGGAAACGATAGCAAAGATCAATAAAACTAAAAGGTGCTTCTTTGAGAAGATAAACAAAATTGATAAACCATTAGCCAGACTCATCAAGAAAAAAAGGGAGAGGACTCAAATCAATAGAATGAGAAATGAAAACAGGGAAGTAGTAACTGACATGGCAGAAATGCAAAGGATCATGAGAGATTACTACAAGCAACTATATGCCAATAAAATGGACAACCTGGAAGAAATAGACAAATTCTTAGAAATGCACAACCTTCCGAGACTGAACCAGGAAGAAATAGAAAATATGAACAGACCAATCACAAGCACGGAAATTGAAACTGTGATTAAAACTCTTCCAACAAACAAAACCCCAGGACCAGATGGCTTCACAGGTGAATTCTATCAAACATTTAGAGAAGAGCTAACAGCCATCCTTCTCAAACTCTTCCAAAATACAGCAGAGGGAAGAACACTCCCAAACCCATTCTTTGAGGCCACCATCACCCTGATATCAAAACCAGACAAAGATGTCACAAAGAAAGAAAACTACAGACCAATAACACTGATGAACATAGATGCAAAAATCCTTAACAAAATATGAGCAAACAGAAGCCAACAGCACATTAAAAGGATCATACACCATGATCAAGTGGGGTTTATCCCAGGAATACAGGATTCTTCAATATACACAAATCAATCAATGTGATACACCATATTAACAAACTGAAGGAGAAAAACCATATGATCATCTCAATAGATGCAGAGAAAGCTTTTGACAAAATTCAACACCCAGTTATGATAAAACCCCTCCAGAAAGTAAGCATAGAGGGAACTTACCTCAACACAATAAAGACCATATATGACAAACCCACAGCCAACATCGTTCTCAATGGTAAAAAATTAAACCATTTCCACTAAGATCAGGAATAAGACAAGGTTGCCCACTCTCATCACTGTTATTCAACATAGTTTTGGAAGTTTTAGCCACAGCAATCAGAGAAGAAAAAGAAATAAAAGGAATCCAAATCAGAAAAGAAGAAGTAAAGCGGTCACTATTTGCAGATGACATGATACTATACATAGAGAATCCTAAAGATGCTACCAGAAAACTACTAGAGCTAATCAATGAATTTGGTAAAGTAGCAGGATACAAATTTAATGCACAGAAATCTCTTGCATTACTATAAACTAATGATGAAAAATCTGAAAGTGAAATTAAGAAAACACTCCCATCTACCATTGCAACAAAGAGAATAAAATACCTAGGAATAAACCTACCTAAGGAGACAAAAGATCTGTATGCAGAAAATTATAAGACACTGATGAAGGAAATTAAAGATGATACAAATTGATGGAGAGATATACCATGTTCTTGGATTGGAAGAATCAACATTGTGAAAATGACCCTACTACCCAAAACAATCTACAGATTCAATGCAATCCCTACCAAACTACCACTGGCATTTTTCACAGAACTAGAACAAAATATTTCACAATTTGTATGGAAACATAAAAGACCCCAAATAGCCAAAGCATTCTTGAGAAAAAACAACAGTGCTGGAGGAATCAGGCTCCTGGACTTCAGACTATACTAAAAGCTACAGTAATTGACAGTATGGTACTAGCACAAAAACAGAAATATAGATTAATAGAACTAACAGATTAATGGATAGAAAGCCCCGAGATAAACCCACGCACATATGGTCACTTTATCTTTGACAAAGGAGGCAAGCATATACAGTGGAGAAAAGAGAGCCTCTTCAATAAGTGGTGCTGGGAAAACGGGACAGCTGCATGTAAAAGAATGAAATTAGAATACTCCCTAACACTCTACACAACAATAAACTCCAAATAGATTAAAGACCTAAATGAAAGGCCAGACACTATCAAACTCTTAGAAGAAAACATAAGCAGAACACTCTATGACATAAATCACAGAAAGATCCTTTTGACCTACCTCCTAGAGAAATAAAAATAAAAACAAAAATAAACAAATGGGACCTAATGAAGCTTAAAAGCTTTTGCACAGCAAAGGAAACCATAAACGAGGTGGAAAGACAACCCTCAGAATGGGAGAAGATATTTGCAAATGAAGCAACTGACAAAGGATAAATCTCCAAAATTTACAAGCAGCTCATGCAGCTCAATATTAAAAAAACAACCCAATCCAAAAATAGGCAGAAGACCTAAACAGACAATTCTCCAAAGGTAATATACAGATTGCCAACAAACACATGAAAGAATGCTCAACATCATGAATCATTAGAGAAATGGAAATCAAAACTACAATGCCATATCATCTCACACCGGTCAGAATGGCCATCATCAAAAAATCAAACAATAAATGCTGGAGAGGGTGTGGAGAAAAGGGAACCCTAATACACTGTTGGTGGGAATGTAAATTGATACAGCCACTATGGAGAACAGTATGGAGGTTCCAAAAAAACTAAAAATAGAACTACCATATGACCCAGCAATCCCACTACTGGGCGTATACCCTGAGAAAACCATAATTCAAAAAGAGTCATGTACCACAATGTTCATTGCAGCTCCATTTACAATAGCCAGGACATGGAAGGAACCTAAGTGTCCATCAACAGAAGACTGTATAAAGAAGATGTGGCCCATATATACAATGGAATATTACTCAGCCATAAAAAGGAATGAAATTGAGTTATTTGTAGTGAGGTGGATGGACCTAGAGTCTGTCATACAGAATGAAGTCAGGAAGAGGAAAACAAATACCGTATGCTAACACATATATATGGAATCTAAAAAAAAAAAATGGTCATGAAGAACCTAGGGGCAAGATGGGAATAAAGATGCAGACCTACTAGAAAATGGACTTGAGGATACGGGGAGGGGGAACGGTAAGCTGGGACGAAGTGAGAGAGTGGTAGTGTATATATGGACATATATACAGTACCAAATGTAAAATAACTAGCTAGTGGGAAGCAGTCACATAGCACAGGGAGATAAGCTCAGTGCTTTGTGACCAGCTAGAAGGGTAGAATGGGGAGGGTGGCAGGGTGGGAGACGCAAGAGAGAAGCAATATGGTGATCTATGTGTATGTATAACTGATTCACTTCATTGTAAAGCAGAAACTAACACAACATTGTAAAGCAATTATACTCCAATAAAAACATTGAAAAAAAAAAAAGAAATGTTAGCTGTTGGGAATTCCCTGGTGGCGCAGTGGTTAAGAATCCGCCTGCCAATGCAGGGGACATGGGTTCGACCCCTGGTCCGGGAAGATTCCACATGCCGCAGAGCAGCTAAGTGTCACAATTACTGAGCCTGGGCACTCAACAGCCCACGAGCCACAGCTACTGAGCCTGTGCACCACAACTACTGAGCCCACGCTCCACAACTACTGAAGCCCACACAGCCTAGAACCCATGCTCCACAGCAAGAGAAGCCACCACAATGAGAAGCCCATGTACCACAACAAAGAGTAGCCCCTGCTCACCACAACTAGAGGAAGCCCGCACACAACAACGAAGACCCAACTCAGCCAACAACAAAAATGTTAGCTGTCATTATCATACTCATGAAATAATCTCCAAAAACCTTATTTTTGCAGGCTGCATAATATTCCATAACATCATACGTTATTTTACTATTTCCTTGGTGTTACACATTTATACTGTTAGCTGGAGCTTGATTTGCATTTTGAGCTAGAATGGCTCACATTGAGTCTCATGGAATAGTATGAATTCTTGGTTTTCATTTAATATGATAGCTTGGTGAGGTGGTGCAAGTTCTGTATTGGGTTCTAGTCCTGGCACTGCCCCAGCCAGCAGAGGGACCTTGGACAGCCATATAACACTGAGAAGAGAAAGCAAAGAGTAGAAAGAGAAATTGATTGTAATTCAAAAAATTCTAGCATCTCCTGGCACCATTCTTTATTAGCTGTGGGTATGAGGCCAAGAATTTGCCAGGTGGGTAGGAATCGATTTTTTATGTCTTATTTGAAGGTTCTGGCTGTGTATCTTGGGCAAGTCACTATCTCTTTATTTTCCCATCTGTAGGATGGTAAATGATACGAACTTTCCTGCCTTTCTCACTAGGTTATAAATATCAAAGCACAAAATATAATGAGAAAGCATTTTGAAAGCTCTAAATTTTTATATAAATGTAGTATAGTATTAGGGCTATAATAATTACATTTAGTATCTAGGAAACTCTGTTTTCAAGTGAAAGGTTAGGCTAGGTAATTTGGGAGGCGTAACTAGTTTTAAGGTTCTGTGATCTGGTACTAGGATTTCGGGCTGTGTCCCTGCTATAGTTAACTCCTCTCCCCATACCTCCCACCTTTCATGCATACAAATGGTTTTCTTCATTTTTGGATACCAGGAGACCAACACCTTTCCTAATTTGGTGAATTATTTATTTGAACAGTATAGTATATCATTTTGTTAAACTGGGTAAAAATATTGTTTCTAATGATGAATTTGTAGTGGGACAATTTAAAATACATTTAAAAGTGTGTCCAACTAAAATCTATCTTGGCATAGTTACAAAACCAAATATATAATCTCAGCAAAGTCTAATCTGGTCAATCTAATTGCCAGATCAAATTACTTAATCTGGATTTCTTTTCTAGAGTTTTCTGGTATCTTCTATCTTCACGGCAACCCACTTCAAGTTGGCACATTGAAGGATAGAGCTCGTTGCTTTCTTGATAAACTTTGACTAAGATACAGAGGAAGTTTTTTGGTGGCAGTGGAGTGCTTTGAGCTACCCATGGTTCTAGGTGTGGGATACCTGTGAGCAAGACACAGAGAGTCCTTGCTCTCATGGAGCTTGCATTCTACTATGAGAAGACAAGACTAACAAACCAAATGAATAAACGAGAGAATTTCAGATGGTGGTAAAATCAATTTAAAAAAAAAGAATCGTATGGAAGAGAATGGAGAGTGGTGGTGAATCCTACTTTAGGGGGTCTGGGAAAGTATTTGAGCTGAGACTTCTTCACACTGTGACATGTGAAGATCCTGCAGGAGTGAGGATTGCAAGGGTCAAAGGCCTGGAACTTGGTAAGCTCAAGGAACAAAAGGAAAGCCAGGGTGACTGGAGACCAGTGAAGGAGGGGGAAGGAGGCAAGAAAGAACGAAGGCAAGATTCACGTCAGGGATGTCTTTACGAGGAATGGAGGTGGATCTAAACTTCATTCTGAGGCAATGGAAAGCCACTGGAGGCGTTTTAGCAGAAGGTCATGCTTCCATTTGTCTTTAAACAATTACTGTGGATGTTGGATGAACTTGAGTGGCTAGAGATAGCATTATGGTTTTTTGAGTGGGTTTTTTTTGGTTTTTTTGTTTGCTTTTCTGAGAGGAGATTGTCTTGAACCTGTGTTTGAGTAATAAATACTCTGATTTTATTTAAATTGTATGTTCATTTTTGGGAAAGCTAAGAGAAATTGGAAGGAATTGTGCTGCCCTTCCCCCAACTACTCAGCACCATCTGTGCTGAGGTCTGAGGACTCAAAGTGAGGTTTAATTCGACTTTATTCAATCAATTCTTTGTCTAACCCAAATGTTCTGGCATTAGATTTTTTTCAGAGGCATGTTGACAGGTGAAAAAATTGAAGATATTAAAGTATATTAATATGTGTTTGTGTTATGTACTTGTTTTTTTTTTTGTTTTGTTTTTTTAACTTATTTATTTATTTATTTTTGGCTGTGTTGGGTCTTTGTTGCTGCACATGGGCTTTCTCTAGTTGTGGTGAGCGGGGGCAGCTCTTTGTTATTGTGTGCGGGCTTCTCATGGTGGTGGCTTCTCTTGTTGCAGAGCACGGGTTCTACGTGCATGGGCTTCAGTAGTTGTGGCACGTGGGCTCATTAGTTGTGGCTTGTGGGCTCTAGAGTGCAGGCTAATTAGTTGTGGCACCTGGGCTTAGTTGCTTCGTGGCATGTGGGATCTTCCCGGACCAGGGCTCGAACCCATGTCCCCTGCACTGGCAGGCAGATTCCTAACCACTGCACCATCAAGAAAGCCCCTATGTACTTATTTTTAAATGGCTTCAAAGCACTTCAATTGTTTGATAGTCATTTTGATACTGAATCAGTTAGTGTATTAGGCTGGCTTTCATCACTGAGGCTCTTTCTCTCTAGGCCAGATCAGAAAGATGGAAGTACTTAAGAGACCTTGCTGTTGATAGAGGTTGACATCTCGGTGTTCCATTTTCTCCACAAATGTTTCCATTAAAACCTCTTGTGTCCTTTCTGAATTTCATTGCCTGAGTCCCTATTGCTTGCATTAAATAGATTCACCTGTGCACACCTCCAGCTATACAGCTCTGCCTGCCTACCTGCAGGTGCCAAAACTGCCAATGCTGTATGCGTTTGTCCCCTTCCTGATGGTGGCACGTGCTCCTATTCCAATCTTCTTGATACTTAGGACTCTGGTGTTCTTTTCTAAGTATTCACAGCAGGGAATTACACAGGCTTGGAAGTCAAAACAGACCTGGGTTCAAATCCTGCCTCTGCAACTTACTGTGTGCCTTTGGGCAAGCCTAAACTTCAGGGGTTTTTTGTGTGTCTTTCTCAGGTTTTTAATCTATCACAAATTCACAAGATTGTCAGCAAGTGTTTATTGAGGTTCCAAATACTGTACTCAGGACTAGGTGTCTCTGGTGAGCAAACGTCAGGCCTTCTGGAATTTATAATATAGTGACAAAGACATTAAATTAATACAAATTAGTACAGATGAACCATAATTCAAAAGACACATGCACCCCAGTGTTCATTGCAGCATTATTTACAATAGCCAGGTCATGGAAGCAACTTAAATGCCCATTGACAGACAAATGGATAAAGAAGATGTGGTACATATATACAATGGAATATTACTCAGCCATAAAAAGGAATGAAACTGGGTCATTTGTAGAGACGTGGATGGATCTAGAGTCTGTCATACAGAGTGAAATAAGTCAGAAAGAGAAAAACAAATATCGTATCTTAATGCATATATGTGGAACATAGAAAAATGGTACAGATGAACCAATTTGCAGGGCAGAAATAGAGACACAGATATAGAGAACAAATGTATGGACACCAAGGGGGGAAAGTGGCAGGGGTGGTGGTGGTGGTATGATGAATTGGGAGATTGGGACTATCAGAAAAGAAGAAGTAAAGCGGTCACTATTTGCAGATGACATGATACTATACATAGAGAATCCTAAAGATGCTACCAGAAAACTACTAGAGCTAATCAATGAATTTGGTAAAGTAGCAGGATACAAATTAATGCACAGAAATCTCTTGCATTGCTATACACTAACGATGAAAAATCTGAAAGTGAAATTAAGAAAACACTCCCATTTACCATTGCAACAAAGAGAATAAAATACCTAGGAATAAACCTACCTAAGGAGACAAAAGACCTGTATGCAGAGAATTATAAGACACTGATGAAAGAAATTAAAGATGATACAAATCGATGGAGAGATATACCATGTTCTTGGATTGGAAGAATCAACATTATGAAAATGACTATAGTACCCAAAGCAATCTACAGATTCAATGCAATCCCTACCAAACTACCACTGGCATTTTTCACAGAACTAGAACAAAATATTTCACAATTTGTATGGAAACACAAAGGACCCCGAATAGCCAAAGCAATCTTGAGAAAGAAAAACGGAGCTGGAGGAATCAGGCTTCCAGACTTTAGACTATACTACAAAGCTACAGTAATCAAGACAGTATGGTACTGGCACAAAAACAGAAATATAGATCAATGGAACAGGATAGAAAGCCCAGAGATAGACCCACGCACATATGGTCACCTTATCTTTGATAAAGGAGGCAAGAATATACAGTGGAGAAAAGACAGCCTCTTCAATAAGTGGTGCTGGGAAAACTGGACAGCTATATGTAAAAGAATGAAATTAGAACACTCCCTAACACCCTACACAAAAATGAACTCAAAATGGATTAAAGACCTAAATGAAAGGCCAGACACTATCAAACTCTTAGAGGAAAAGATAGGCAGAACACTCTATGACATAAATCACAGCAAGATCCTTTTTGACCCACCTCCTAGAAAAACAGAAATAAAAACAAAAATAAACAAATGGGACCTAATGAAACTTAAAAGTTTTGCACAGCAGAGGAAACCATAAACAAGACTAAAAGACCACCCTCAGAATGGGAGAAAATATTTGCAAATGAAGCAACTGACAAAGGATTAATCTCCAAAATTTACAAGCAGCTCATGCAGCTCAATATCAAAAACAAACAACCCAATCCAAAAATGGGCAGAAGACCTAAATAGACATTTCTCCAAAGAAGATATACAGATTGCCAACAAAGACATGAAAGAATGCTCAACATCACTGATCATTAGAGAAATGGAAGTCAAAACTACAGTGAGATATCATCTCATACTGGTCAGAATGGCCATAATCAAAAAATCTACAAACAATAAATGCTGGAGAGGGTGTGGAGAAAAGGGAACCCTCTTGCACTGTTGGTGGGAATGTAAATTGATTTAGCCTCTATGGAGAACAGTATGGAGGTTCCTTAAAAAACATACGACCCAGCAATCCCACTACTGGGCATATACCCTGAGAAAACCATAATTCAAAAAGTGTCTTGTACCACAATGTTCATTGCAGCTCTATTTACAATAGCCAGGACATGGAAGCAACCTAGGTGTCCATCAACAGATGAATGGATAAAGAAGATGTGGCACATGTATACAAGGGAATGTTACTCAGCCATAACAAGGAATGAAATTGAGTTATTTGTAGTGAGGTGGATGGACCTAGAGTCTGTCATACAGAATGCAGTAAGTCAGAAAGAGGAAAACAAATACCGTATGCTAACACATATATATGGAATCTAAAAAAAAAAAAAAAAAAAGGTCATGAAGAACCTAGGGGCAAGATGGGAATAAAGACACAGAGCTACTAGCGAATGGACTTGAGGATATGGGGAGGTGGAAGGGTAAGCTGGGACAAAGTAAGAGTGGCATGGACATATATACACTACCAAACGTAAAACAGATAGCTAGTGGGAAGTGGCCGCATAGCATAGGGAGATCAGCTTGGTGCTCTGTGACCACCTAGAGGGGTAGGATAGGGAGGGTGGGAGGGAGGGAGACGCAAGAGGGAAGAGATATGGGAACATATGTATATGTATAACTGATTCACTTTGTTATAAAGCAGAAACTAACACACCATTGTAAAGCAATTATACCCCAATAAAGATGTTAAAAAAAAAAAGACACATTGACATTTTAAATTTTCAGATAGTTATTCTGCAAGTATTGTTAAGTACCTAATATATAGAGGTTCTCATTACGATGAACAATGAAATATATCCAAAAGAAAATAAATGTCTTTTTTAATAAAAAAACATTAATACAGATGATGAAATGATTACAAGCAAGCAAAGTGCTGTGAAGGAAATACTGAATGGGATTCTCACAGAGCTCTTTATTTATTTATTTATATTATTGAAGTATAGTTGATTTACAGTGTTGTTAGTTTCTGGTATACAGCAAAGTGATTCATATATATATATGTGTGTTCTTTCCCATTATGGTTTATTACAGGATAGTGAATATAGTTCCCCGTGCAATACAGTAGGACCTTGTTGTTTATGTATTTTATATATAAGAGTTTGTATCTGCTAATCCCAAACTCCTAATTTATCCCTCCCCGATTCCCTTTCTGATTTGGTAACCATAAGTTTGTTTTCTATGTCACAGAGCTTTTTAACTGTGGGGCCTAACCTGGTAAGGTGGGGATGAGTCAAAGTTGTTGCAAACATTAACTGACACTGTGCCTATAACACATTTCCTGTGACCTTTGCATTCAGTGGATCATCGTTGTTATTGTTATATTATCATTGCTATTGTCATTGTTAATACTACATGCACACCATGTGTGTGCATGTAGTATGTGTATGTGTGTATGGATACACATGTATGGACACACCATGTGTATGTGTGTATCCTTGATTCAGTGAGCTTTCCCAGAACTTGCTACAGGGTGCTCCAAAAATGTCTGTTGACTGCATTCTTGGTTATTTGCCTGGAGCTGCTCTGCATCTGTGCTCCCTGACGCCTGCCAGTTTACCTAATTTCTGACCTGCTTTCTGAGTAGTTTCTGGGACTAGCCACTCACACTCTGAGTTCCAGCCATGCCTGACTCACCTGGATTCCTTAGAAAGCTCCTGATCTCCTGATCTTATTGCTTTATCTCCTAAATGCATGTCATCCAGATCCCAACATGACAACTGCCTTGTTGCTATGCTGTTCCAGAAGGGAAGAGGAACCTTTTAGGAGATTTTCCAAAAGAAAAGGAGGATGCCTCCTTCTCTGTTTAAGCCTCTTTGAAGAGCCTATGGCTACACCCACTCGACACCATAAGCACCTGTTCTGGCTGAATTCTGAGCCTGAGGTAATATTTCTTCCCACTGATTTCCAGCAAGTCTTTCCTGTTCATCACTGCCTTAGAGCCTATGTCATCAATTGAATCCTCAAACTTTTCCATTTCTTCATACCAAAGGCTGTGAAACTATGGTTTTAATTTTTTATATTGTCTGTGCATATGTGATACATACATCTGTGCATGGTAAATTGTTGATTTTTCCAGCTGATGGGTTAGAGGGATAGCTTTTTATAGCCATTAGCTCCGAATCACCTCTTCTTCTGAAGTTGCTCATAACTGACTTTAGTTCTCCCTTCCTTTCTTCCTATTCTCTAATTATACCTTATAGAAAGATAGCTGCCCCAGAACAACACTAGATCTCCAGATGTAAGAAAGACTAAGAATAACATTATCCCTGAAATATTCCACAATTGCTCTTAACAAGTAACTACAGCTATAACAATTGCCCTCCCCAGGAGGAGGGAATGTTCGGGTAGAGCTGAGGTTTATTAATGTAAAACTAGCTACCATTTCTCGAGCCCCTGATATATGCCATAAACTGTTCTTAAATTCTTTATAAGCATTTATCTCATTTAACCTTCACAACAATTCTCTGAGGTTGATACTATGATAATTATTCCCATTATATAGATAAGAAAACTGAGGATGAGGGAGTTTATGACTTGCCTAAATATTTAGGACTTGAACACTGATCTGACTCTCAAACTTATGTTTGAATCACTAAGTAATATTGTGTCTCAAAGTTTTAACCTTGGAGAAATTATGTTAATATATTCCCATATCAAGAAAAACAGCGACATCATCACAACTGACAATTACAGCATGCTTACCTATTTCTTCCCACCAGATAAATTGTGAATTTGAGGAGATTGCTGTTCAATTCCTGCATATATTATAAAACGTCTATAATACCTCACATAAAATTTTCTGGCTAATAAAAAAATGAGTAGATAATGGTAGAGGTAGAAAAACATTGTCCAGGATGTCCTTATTCTGATTGTTCTTAATCAGATTGGTTTGCAGTTTCTCACATTTACTTTATAGGTTTCTATGGCACTGTATGGTAAAGCAAACTTTAATAAACTATATTGGATGTTTCAGAAGAATTTGCAATGCCTTTTCAGTACTTAAAGCACTTCTCCTATGCTAGAATGAGAAATCTATTTCCACCTTTTGCTTAATAATCTATTGGGCACATCATACAATTTTTACTTTATAGAATTTCAGAGGCAGTTCAATCACCAGTTCACTTTTGTTTAATATGAGAAATAAAGTTCTTCTGACTGTGTGGTTTGGAAAAGGTTATAGTTCCCAATTCCATATTAATAGCTTCACTGTAGTTAAGACTTAACACTGCTTTTGATTTTAATATTCCTAACAGATGCTCAGTTCTCAATAACTATAATAAAATGCATATTTTAGAAATGTGTAAAAATATGCAGATCCTCTCCAAGTTTATTTATAAACCCAAAATAGAGCATTTATGCTATTTATTCTGCAGTAAATATAAATACAGCCCTAGGTATTGCCTTTTTTTCCCCTGTGCACTGTGTTTCTTGTTCTCATTACAAGCTCTTTAGGCAGAGCAGGAAAAACAACAGCATAGTTGAAGTGCCTATATAAGGCACATGCCCCTAAAGCGTGCCATAGTCCAAAACCATGTAGATTCTCTGAGGGCAAAATTGACCAGAGCACCCAAGGCTGGTAGTAACGATAGCCATTATTAGTACTATGCATAATAGTAATTATGTGTGCAGGGCTCTGAGTTAGTGACTGTATAAATGGTGGATCACCTATTTCTCACCATAAGTTTATAGGGTTATTCTTTTCTTTTTAATTTAAGTATAGTTGATTTACAATAATGTGTTAGTTGTACAGCAGAGTGATTCAGTTATATATGTATATATTTCTTCTGATTATTCTGTTATAGGTTATTACAAGATATTGAATACAGCTCCCTGTGCTATACAATAAATACTTGCTGCTTATCTAATTTTATACACAGTAGTGTATATCTGTTAATCCTATACTCCTAATTTATCCCTCTTCCCCCACTCCCCCTTTGGTAACCATAAATTTGTTTTCTGTGTCTGTGAGTCTATTCTGTTTTGTAAATAAATTCATTTGTATTATTTTTTAGATTCCACATATAAGTGATATCATATAATATTTGTTTTTCTATGTCTGACTTACTTCACTTAGTTCATCCATGTTGTGGCAAAAGGCAATATATCATTCTTGTTTCTGGCTGAGTGATATTCTGTTACATATATGTACCACATCTTCTTAAGCCAATAATCTGTTGATGGGCACTTGGGTTGTTTCCATGTCTTGGCTATTATAAATAGTGCTGCTATGAACATTGGGGTGCATGTAGCTTTTCGAATTAGAGTTTTCATCTTTTCCAGATATATGTCCAGGAGTGGGATTGCTGGATCATATAGTAGCTCCATTTTTAGTTTTTTAAGGAACCTCCATACTGTTTTCCATAGTAGCTGCACCAATTTACATTCAATGAGGATTATTCTTAATCACACTTGATAAATGAGGGAAATGAGGCCCAAGGTCACATGCGCTGCTAGGAAATGGTAGAGCAGGATGGGACTGCTGAGCCCAGATCCTGTCATCTCTGTGTTTAATGTCTGCCATCATCGCGGGCTTGTTAGAGGAAGTTGGGCTGGTGAAGCTCTCATCCACTGTCAGGAGCAGTCGAAGACTTCACCTGGGACTTCTTTATCACCACTCATCATCCCGTCTGAGCTCTTGAGTGTGCCTGTTTTGCTGGCTACGTATTTTAATGAGTCTTTACTGACTTTGTCAAATTCATTTAGCAACACAGTTTCCGGAGCTGCGCTATGCTTGGCCGCTTCACTTGGCCCTTCTTTTCTGCTCTGTGTGCTATTTCACACTGTTCCAATGCTGCCTCTTCTCTCTTCTCTCCTCATTTCTTTTTGTGTTCTCTTACCTGGCTTGCATCGTGCTGCTGCTTCCTGTGTTCCCGTTCTGTGATCTCCCCGCTTCCTGCTCCCCTCCTGCAGTCACGTTTGACAAGACAGCAGCCTTTTGAGCTCGGCTGCTGGGCTTCAGATCCCTCCCCCTTCACTTACAAGTTCTGAAACCTCAGCTAATTTACTTCTCTATGCCTTGGTGTTCTGTTTTTTTGGCTTTAAAATCAACATTACAATACTAATACTTATCTCAGAGGGTTATTATAAGGAATACATGAGCTAATATATATAAAGTGCTTAGGTTAGTGCCTAAGCTTAGCAATCACTTGCCTAATAACATTTTTTTATAAATTTTTCAGTGGTGAGTAATTTATATCAGGAAATCCCATCATTTCGTTGAGAGAGAAATGACTTTAACCACTCTAAGGAAAACCCTTCCCCCAGGAAGAATACAAGACAAGTTCTCCCTTTAAGGTGCTTCCCATTCCTTCCTTTTCAAGTTCCCCTTGGCCACAAAGCACGTTGGCCTACTGCCACAGGGACCAATACATCAGCCAAGTGTTGTTTTTCTCTTAACTCTTGCAATTCCTGTCTTACCATATGCCTCCCATATTTCCAGTGCAGGGGGGTGTTGGCAATAGCTCCATAGTTTGGATCTTGTGGTCTTAGGAGGCTGGGCAGAAAACTGGGGGAACAATGGCTTTCTGTTCACTTGCCTGCAACAGTCATGCATCAGTGCACATATGATAACTCGTGTGCAGGTGCGGAGGGGCGAGTGTAAAGAATTCAGAAGATGCTCAGAGCCATCTCTGCCTGGTACTTTTCACGAAGCATTTTATTTGAAACCTCCTCTTATGGATGATATTATGTTTTCCATTTTAAAAATAAGGTCATCAACAGTGATGCCAAGAGAAGTTAAGTAATTTGGCTCAGGTCTACGTGATGTGATTCCAGTATCTGTGCTCTTAACACCTCACCATCTTGCTCCCTTCACTTTGCTGCACACCCTCCTTCCTACACTGCCCTCTCCTGGCCTCAGTTTTCTCATCTGTAAAATGATTGAGAGTTTCCTCCAGCTCTGACATTCTAGCACTCTGGGTCGGTATCTGAATTTAGAAGCACCGTTGCCGGTGGTCCCCCTCTTGAGCATCCATCTGGAGGTGTGTGGACTGGCCTCATTTGCTCATTGCTGCTTGGTTTATGCTGCAACTGTCTATGACTCTGTCTCTGAATCACATGACAGAGTCCATTACCGTGTTTCCCGTACCGACCAAACACCCCTTGTTCCATTACCATTGAGCAAATCTTCTAAGGCATCCAATAGGGCTTCAAGAATTCACTTCTGGTAGTTCCTGAATGTATGCTGCCATGATCCACAAGTTCATACAATTTCGGAAGAAATGATGCTCTGCAGAGTCTAATCAAGGTATAGAAGAGAGAGAACCCAACAACCGTTGAGCTCTACTGAGTTAAATATCTTTTGCTTTGTTTTTCACAATCTTATGAGATTAGGTACTTTCTCCAAGGCTCAGACAGAATGAGGCCCCAAAGCTTGTGCAGAGAATTCAAATTTGAGTCTGCTTATATTTTTTATACAATACTGTGATCTTTCTTTTGGTTTCGTAGTAGAAAGAGGCACTAGATTGGAAATTTCATTCCAGCTCTGCTACTAATTTTTCATTTGCTGCTTTGATTAAGATATTCTTCATCTATAAAATCAATCTCTAAAACTGATTATCTTTAAATTAAGTAATCTTAAGAGATTCTATTTTATCTTAAGCCATGTTAATACTTTAGTCATCTCAACTGGTTAGGAGTCGGACGTGGAATTGCCTTTTTTTCTTCTTTCTCCCTATCTCATAGGTTCAATCACCAAGTACCATCACTTCTCTTCTCAACATGCCTCTCTGTATTCTTCTTTCCTATTGTTGTCACCCTCTACTATAAATCTTATTTCACTCCTGTAATCCTGAAATACATTGCAAGCTGTCCATACTCCCAGGCGCTACCCAGTTTTCCTCCCAATCCTTCTTGTGTGTATACATATTTGCTTACTTCTTGTTCTTGTCTGAAACCTCAATTGTTCCTTCCCTATCACTTGCAATATCAAGGTCTCTAGGCTTCCATAAGCAGAAACTGTCCCAAATAAGCTTTCTGTACTCCCATGGCCACCATCTTTATCTTATCTCTGAACCTTTGCCAAGACTGTTTTCTGCAACTCTCTTCACTGAATTCTTCCAAGTCCTTCAAGGTCCAGCCCAAGTACAAAGAAGAGCCCTGTCCCTCTTGTTCATCAAGAAAGATGTATCCTGAGCACATGCACAAGGCCAGGCACGTAAGGAGAACTTAGTAAGCGTTAGTTGAATTAGTATATGACTCCCTTCCACGAGGGTATCCTTGACTACTGTATCCTACATTCATGTCAGGATTCTTTAAACCCCAGTGGTACTAACTTATAGCTCTGTGGTCTTAGTGTTAGAGAGTTGCTTTGCTTTCATACACTTAAAGAAGAATGAAATCAGTGAAATCAAAGAAGGATTTTAAATTGGCCAAAATCTGGCCATAGTCATTTCTCTTACAGACCAGAGAAGGAGGAAGCTCTTCCTATGTGTCAGGCCCTGTTCTGAGTGCTTTGTCAATGCTTTACTCACTGAACCATTACATTAACATTGTGAAGTTAGGTGCTTTATTATTCCCAGTTTATTGATGTGAAAACTGAGGTCCAGAGAGATTAGGTAACTTGCCTAAGATAAGAAAGCTAGAACATGGTTCAACCTGGATTCAAACCCAGGGGTTACAGAGTATGCAATTGTCAGCATTATACTGTGCTAATCCTCACACCATTGCAAGTCATAGGGAAATAGTGAATATATTATCAGACTAACCCCCAAAATAAAAATAATCTCGTAAGGCAGACTCTACAATCAACGAAGCACTATATGATCTTATTAGGTATGGATGGTCCTTTTGATTCAGTTCTTGTGTATTCAGAATCCCCAGTGAGATGCTCTCCTAGCTATTTATAAATAGATTTATCCTTGTGTTTTGGCATTAAATAATAACAAGCTTACCCTAGCTCGAGCTCCTCTTTTTCCTTTTAAGGGTCTTCTCTGGCCCTCTGAAAATGCTACATGGATAACGGCAGGATGTGCCTTATTTAAGGAAGCTCTGCTTCCTAGAGTTTCTCTGGCATGCTATCCTAGGAAGCTCTGCACTGCAAGCCTCTGATCGCTGAATAAAAATGAAGTGGGCATTTGTATTTCCCCACTGATGGAGTTGGCTCAACCTGATGTAGGTTCGCATTCACAAAAGCACAGACAGGCTTGCTTCCAGGCTTGCAATGGAGATGGAGGAAGGCAGGCTGTGTGCCCAGCTTCCTTGCAAAGCATGGCATTGGATATGTGTCACTGGTACCCTTTAAAACCAAGGCTCCAGAACTTTCTCTCCTCCACCCACAAGTCACAGGATGGTTTATGCAAGATGCCCTACTTCTGATGCCAGCTGAACCCTGTTCAAATGAGTGTGGAGATCAGAAAGTGTTTTTTAAAGGGTGAGTGATCCATCATGGATAAAATGATCTGTAACACAAGATGTCTCAAATGGTTCCCTTATTGGATTTTCAAGCTTAATATTTTTGCTCTCCTTGAAAGCTTTTTCCTCAGAGAAGCCTAATCATGTGAATCCCAGTTCTTTAAGAGAATATCAACCTAGTTAAATTATGTTTTCAGAGTCCATGCTTAACAGACAACTGTTGTATCTTGATATTTACAACTTTAGCATTCAAGTTTCCAGTATTCATACCATGCATCTTAGACTCACAGCAAGAAATAATGTGTAGGTCCTAAGATGTGACTATGAATCACCCAGGTAGGGATGCAGGGGTTTAGGTGAGGGTCAGTTAGAGAATATACCCAGCTATGCATCCAGCATCCACATCTCTGGAGTCTCTGGAGTAGTAATTATAATTTGGAGATTCTTGTCCAAATGTGAAGGGTAAACTCTACTTCTGAATCAGTGAAATGACTAGGTTTTTGTACCAATGGTTTTCACATAAAGCTTTCGGAACTTTCCCACTCCACACCCATGGCCAACATTGCTCATCCATCAACCGCCCTGGCCAGATGCAGCCTGCATCAGAATCCTCCACAAAAGGTTAACTGGCTTGGGTGCTTGAAGATGTGAAAATTGCTCACTATTGTTGGGATTTGGAAGGTCTAAAATAAGCTGGCTCTTTTCTTCCTCTTTTTAATTTCAGCCTGACATTAAATGCAGATCTCTCCGTTATCCCCTTGACAAACATTCTCCAAAAACCTCAGGAAAATGGGTCACTTTACTTGATCTGCCCACCTCTGGCAATGGGATTGGGATAGATGTTTTAGGAGGATATAGTGAAGAAAGGAGGCGTAGGGGCAGGATTTCATGAAGGTGAAAAATAAGTAGGTACACACTAGACAAAATTTCCACATAGGCAAAATGATGTGCCTCGTCCCTCAAAAAGAAATTCAGGGCTTCCCTGGTGGCGCAGTGGCTGAGAGTCCGCCTGCCGATGCGGGGGACGCGGATTCGTGCCCCAGTCTGGGAGGATCCCACATGCCACGGAGCGGCTGGGCCCGTGAGCCATGGCCGCTAAGCCTGCGCGTCCGGATCCTGTGCTCCGCAACAGGAGAGGCCACAACAGTGAGAGGCCCACGTATTGCAAAAAAAAAAAAAAAAAAAAAAGAAATTCAACTTGTGGTCCCCTAAATCAGCCTGCTTCTTGGCTTCATTTGAAAAGTTTGCCACACACAAAATTAAAGCTCCCCTTTCATTAGAAGGGGAAATTTACTAATTTATAGAAGACCCTTAGATTTTATGGATCAGTGATTCAGCTTCCAATACTTAATATTTTTGGATTCCTCCATTATAACAATCTGCAGCCTCAGATTATAGGCCTGTTTTCATGTTAGTTTGCCCACTGGAGTGTGAGCCCCATGAAGATGGAGGATGTCTCTTTCTAAAATTTGTATCCAAGAAACTAGTAATGTGCCTTGCGTGTGGTGAGTCTGAATGAAGAAATAATTACAGTAGATGATATTTAGTATGAATGGTTTCATCATGGAGTCTTATTCACCATGAGCCAATCTTAGACCTCTTCCACTGACAATATCTTTTTACTGCAAAAGGTTTTCTGAAAGCAGAGACAACTACATTCATATTCTCTCCCGCTCATTTTATCCTGAGAGCAGGCCTGGCTTCATGTTTGTGCAACCTGTCCTGTTGCATAAGGCTTAGAAGGGCCATGCAATTGGCTTAGTGCCCTGCTGTTACTTGCTCAAAATTCTTAATAATTTTTGAGCAAGGAATCCTACATTTTCACGTTGCACCAAGCCCCACAAATTATGTACCAGGTCCTCCCTGAACACCTAACGTACACAGTGGGCTAGACTGGCAGCTGTAGAATAGCCTGTCTTTCCAATTTGGCTCTTCTTGCCCCCAGTTGAATGCACAAGTAATGGTTGGGTTTGTGATGTGTGGTGCCCTTTGTTTAATGAGAGCCCTCTCCAGCAACCATCATATCAGGGAGACGCATTCTTTCTCACCTGGCTGCAAAGGACTAGAGCTACAATCCTGCCATGCAGGTGTTATCATTTGATTTCAAAGAGTCGAAGAGAAAAATATTTAGAGGACAGGACCTGGAGAGGGGCTAACAAGGGTGCATGATTTCCAGGCCCTTCCCTCCAGCTAGAGACAAGGGAAAAGGAAAGTAGGCTGAGTCCTGAAAATTCCTCGAGAGATCCCTGGGGAACCATATCGCTGGGCCCATTTCTTCCGCTTTTCTTCCAGGACTCAAGGATCCTAAGATAATGCTTCTCCAACTTTACTGTGTACAGGAAACACCTACCAATCTTGTTAAAATGCATATTCTGACACAGCAGGTCAGGTGGTGGGGTTGGGAGGTGCGGCGCTTGACATTCTGCGTTTCTAATAAGCTCATGGGTGAGGCTGATACTGCTGGTCTATGGACCGCACTTTGGGTAGCAAGCTGACAGGTTTGCCGTGTTTGGCATTTTGGTCAGATCCTGAGTTTCTGTTTCATCTTGGCTCACAGTGGAGCTACCACCTTTCCCTAAAAGCAGCCTGGTTTACCCTATCTTCCTAATACTTAGAGTGACACAAGCCTGCACAAATGCATGCGTGCATGCTGGGACTCAGAATCCTTAGAGCTTCAAATAAGGGGAAAGTTTGACTTTGACTCAAACTGCCTTCAACCATGAGATTTATTAGTTTACACAATTGAAAGAGCAGAGAGAGTCAAAACAGGCTCCAGGAGCAGCAGAGTCCATGATTCCATAGTGTCATCAAAGATCCAGGCTTTTCTCCATGCTGCCATTCTCAGCATTGCAAAATGGCTTTGACTGTCACAGGCATTACCTTTGGATAAAACAATGTCCTGGGCAGAGGGAGCTGTCTCTAGAGTGTCTCTGTTTAGAGCCCAGATACATTTCCCAGAAGCCCCAAGCAAACGTCTCATGTTTCATGTCTTGGGTCTGTTCCTAACCCAGTGGTTTAGCCAGAGAAATGAGATGACTGTGATCAGTTTAGATTTATCAGGATAATCAGGGTCCCCTTGCTGGAGCCAGAGAGGAGGGGGTTAAGTCCCTTGAAGCACATGGAGGCGTGGGGGAGTGGATAACTGAAAAAAGACCAGGTAATGTTGGAAAGAGGAAATGTGCTATGACTGGGGAAGGAGGAGATGGGTACTGGGTTGACAACCAACCAAGGGCTACTCACACACACTTCCCAACAAAAGGCCTTCATTTCAGGAAGGGCAATAGACCATCTCATCTCATCACAGATCTCCTGCAGGGAAGCCTGAAGGTCCAAACACTCTCTTTTCCTTCAGTGGATTAGCCATCCCTGAAGCTGACCTCGAAAGTGTTTGGTTTGATTTTAGGAAAATAATTTGAACTGCAGCTTTTGACTGGGCGGATGGTCACTGATGCTTAATTACAGTGTAGGACGGGAACAATTGTGTGACTATGAAATAAGTACCGGATTGATATTGTTGTTGGCTTTATTTGATTGAAATACCAAATGTTTTTCAGGCCTGTAAGTTTCATGAGTTAAGGTCATCTTTGTAGCTCATACCCCTAAACAAATACAGGAAACTCTGAAATCTAACACTTTGCCAATCCAGTTGTTGAAATCTCATGATTTTTGCCAGTATTGTGTACTATGGTTCTTCTGTTTAGACACTGGATGCATTTTACAGTAAACAATGAAAAAACAACCAGACTTCTTGACAACATTCCTGGAAGACCTAGTGAACTGCTAAAAGCTACTTTTAAAAGTGTTTTAAGAGAATTTGTTCCTTGATACAGATTCCTATAGTTAGAGTATGCATTAAATGAACCTTCTGTCCTCATTTATTTATGAATGCTACTAAAAAAAAGTTAAAAGGCAGAACAACATGGTGGGTCAAAGCACAGACTCTGAAGTTCAATTGCCTGAGTTTAAATCTTAGTTATGCCACTAACTAGCTGTGTGACCTTAGGTCAGTTACTTAACCTTTATGTTTCAGTTTCCTCATATGTAAATTGAAGATAAGAATATCTATACTCTACCTCTCTGGGCTGTTGTGAATATTAAATGTGCTTAAATAGAAGGGTGCTTGGCCTTGAGTAAGCCCTCTTTAAGTTTTAACACATTTGCATGCTTTTATCTGCCTTCCATGAGGCAGGCCCTGTATTCACTTTATCTCTAATCCTCAAAGCAATCCTGAAAGATTAGAGTATTGCAAATACCAAGAGCTAACAATAGCTAACATTTATTGAGCACCGACTATGACTCTACCAGGCACTATTTGGGGTACCAAGCAGGCCAAGCAGGTATCATCTCATTGAAGCCTCACAATAACTCACAGAAATAGGATTTCCCCTTTTTACAGCTAAGGAAACTGAGATGTGAAACTGCACAGAGAAATCAATTAGAAAAAATACTTTGTTGTTTTTAGATGTGGAGAACTAACCCCAGGGCATGGCCAAGGAGCATCATTAGAAAAGAGAGAGAGAGCTGAACTGCTCTATAAAATGAAGTTGAAAAAAATTTCAAATATCCAGGAATTGCCAAGGAGAGGACTTAGAATGAATGGCAGTGAGCTAGGATCTGTAACAGAGTGAGGGGCTGAGGGACGATGAAGAAATTTGGCAGAAGGAAGGTTCTCTGTGATAATAATGACTTGTGATTTTTAAGAACAGAAATATTTAAAATTTAGTTTTAAGTAACCTACTTTTCTATAACGTAACATTTCCTTTATTATTGCCTATTTGTTGTTGTTAAAGTCTATTACCCATACTCTTTAATACGTGATATTTAGGGGAAATTGTGGGGGGAAAAAAAAGGAGGCATTGTCCTGAAACATCAGCATGAAGTACAGAGGAAATAAAAATCAGCTATAAAAGAAAAAACACGGGCTTCCCTGGTGGTGCAGTGGTTAAGAATCCGCCTGCCGATGCAGGGGACACGGGTTCGTGCCCCGGTCCGGGAAGATCCCACATGCCGCAGAGCAGCTGGGCCCGTGAGCCATGGCTGCTGAGCCTGCGCGTCCGGAGCCTGTGGTCCGCAACGGGAGAGGCCACAGCAGTGAGAGGCCCGCGTACCGCAAAAAAAAAAAAAGAAAAAAAAAGAAAAAACACATCAAGAATTCAGTGTAAATAGACCATCTGAATGAGATACGCCTAAAAGGAATATAACCCACCCAGTAAACCTTGAAGGTACTGAGGAGAGGGTCAGTGGGTGTATCATTGTCTGCAGGGTTGGGGCTTGAAGCATTTCTACTTCAATATTGAGAAGTGTTACAGAGGCCAGGTGACTTGGGGCTGTCCATTTGGCTGACTCCTGGGTTATTTGGAGGAACACACTATGTTGTAGCAAGAAGAGACTTTAGTAACACATACCTAGTCCAGAATCTTCCTTTGACAGATTTGGAGACCAAGACCAGAGAAGAAAGCGACTTGCCCAGCTCCAAACAGAGGCAGAGGAGAGACCGGAAGGACCAGATCTCTTGAGTGGGAGCCTACGGACAGTCCCCTCTGCCCCTGCTTCTTTCATAAGAGACGATTCTTTGCTTTGAGGATGCTCTGGGAAAGTCCTACTTATTTAGAACTCTGCAATGGGCCGATTGGCTTAGCATCTGGGAAATTCTGAATCACATCGAATGGAATGTTTTGTTTACTTCCGCCCCACAGTGCTAAAGGGGAGAAAGCGTTCTTTTTTCTTCCTCCAGTTAATTTGCTGAAAGCAGTAAATAATTTCCCAGTTCATCTGGTCTCACTTGCAACCAGTGTCTTCCTCTGGCCATCTATTTGCTAGTTTCAGAGAAAGAATATCATCTGGAATATTTTACTTCTTTTCAGAAGTTAGCAAAGAAAAGGAAAAAGGCCTCTTCCTAACTCTTCTCTTAGTAAACCTGCCATGTCTACTACTAGTGGCAAATTGTAACATAGAAGTCCCACCTAGGGCAGTCAGTCCAGCCAGGAATAGATGTATATTGAGATTGTTAAACCAGATTGTTAAACCAGGACCTTTAGCAATCATTTAGTTCAATCTATCAGAAGCCCTTTATTAAACCAAACTAAAGTCAACACCCAGTAAATAAAAAACCAATAAAACTGGAGCTCCCCAGGTTGAAGTTAGGGGTTGAGAACATTTTAATCTCCTCCTTGCCCTGGAGTAGCAGTCCCCGAGACAGCTCCCTATCGAGTTAGTAATTCAATAACTATTACTAAGCTCGTCCAACTTATTCTCTCGATACATAGTGACACTCACGTTTCAGAGTGACCTTCCTAAGGTCCTACGGCTAATGAGTAGCAGGCCTGGAATTGAGCTCAGTCCATTGACTCTCCTGTAACTCACGTAAGTGGTAAATGGTCTTTTGACTTCTTTCTCACCTGGAACTAAGGTCTCCTTGGAGACAGAGAGTGATGGGATGAGGCTGGACAGGCACTAGGTTACTGTGTCCTATAAGCAGGGAAAATTCAGTGAGGTAGGGGCAGAGGAAACTATGGTTGGACCTGACTGATCTAAACTTAATGCATATAAACATGCAAAGAAGGCACACAGAAATTTATTTAGTGTAATTATCAAGACTTGAGATTCTGTGTCATCTGCCCTTTTCTCCTTACGTAGGTCCCAATACTATCCCAGGATGGCTTGCAGTCCTGAGGAAATGATAGGAAATCATGCTGCACTGGTTATTCTTTTTGTAAAAATGCGATGGCGGGAGATATTTACCAGGCCATGCAAGGGAAAGGGAATTAACTTTGATCAAATGCTGAGTCACAGAGTGAGCTAGCTGTGGGACCTTAAGCCACTTACTTCATCCCACTACTTCAGTCACCTCTCTCACAAGGTGGGAATGAGAGGGAAGTGAGATACTACACATAGAGACCTTGGCACAGTGCCTGGTATAGTAAGCATGAAGTAGTAGTAAGTATTATTACTATTATGTAAGTAGCTTAATAATAACACTCCTTACAGTAACCCTGTGGAGCTTATCAGTATCAAAGTCCTCATTTTCCAGATGAAGAAACTGAGGTCTGGAGAGTTTAAATGCCTTGTCCAAAGTCACACAGTTAGGAAACGGGGAGAAAATGGATGTAAAACCAGGACAACCTGACTCCAATGCCCATTTGCTTTCTATTACAAAGACCCCTCATAAATTTTTACTTGGGTTTAATTTCTTGGGGGAAATGTTTCTGCCAAGGCATAGTCATCTGACATGTAATTTGGGCATCCCCCTTTTTCTTTTTGGACTGGAAAACTTGAAACCAAATTTATTGCCCAAGTATAATTGTCTAGCTCTGAAAGAATTTATCCCTTCCTTCTGTTGACATGGACTCTTATTTTCTGTGGCCTGGTTTTTATTTACTTTTTGTTTTAAACAGAGTACTGTATTTCTTTGGGGGTATGTCTTTTTGAAAACTGTCCAGGTTATCAGAAACAAGTGGAAATGCAAACTTAAATATTTGAGGGATGTAGGAGGTGGTACGGGGTATAAAAAGGATAAACCTAGGTGTCTGAAATCTAGAAACATAAATTGAGGACAAAAACATACACATATGAAAATGAAAAGACAGTAAATAAATTCCAAGTGATAGAGATATGAAGAGAAAATACAAGAGAGTTCTGAAGAAAAGGAGAGATTTCTAAATGGGAGGGTGATAAATTGAAACTCCAAAATTTGGGCTTAGAGTTCTAGAAAACAAGTATGTCACAGTGGAATCCCAAAGCTGGAAGACTCTTGCTCCTCTAAGAAAGTTAAATGAATTGTTTGCTTACTAATTTATTCAACAAACTTTATTTCTCTCTCCTGTACTAGTGTCTGTGTATGTGCCAGGCAGTGAGTCCAACAGGCAAAGGTCTTTGCTCTTGTAGAATTTAAAGTCTAGTTTGTCAAGAAAAACTTTTTTAGTTCTACCATGTCCTACTTCTAGGAGAAGGCAAAGAGCAGGAGGTACTGATACAGAACAGTCTAGTCTGAACTTTAAGTGTTCATCCATTTGCCAGCCCATTTAATTAAAAAGCAAATTTTCAGTATATCATTCTAAGCTGTTATGGCTCCAGTTAGGGTCAACCCAGGCCAGTCACTACACTGAGTGAAAGATGTATTCATTTTAATGTCTTTCTTTTATTGGGGAAAATTAATCATTCAGGCTCGAGTACATTGAAACTGCGCAAGAGTCTATGTAAATCTTATTAAAAGGACACTAGGGTGATTTCTTTAGTGGTAAGCAACCCACCTCAGCGCTCTCTGCCAGCAACTTTGCTATTTGAATCATGGGATCTTTTTAAGGTCAGTGTGAATTAATGAGCAATTGTTTTCTCTTAGCGCCGTCAACTTTCTTAGGAGCTAATTCTTATTCCATCCATCATTTTGATTTCAGAGAATCAATTGGAATAACAATTGAATAACAACTGAAAATTTGGAAAGAGGAATTTTTACATTTGCCTCCAAAATCTTTTCCTTTATCCAGCAACAAAAAAGTACACCTTTTCTGGGGGGAGAGTTCCATTATTCATTTTTGGAGTAATGAATATTTACTCTAGTATGCAGCACAATCTAGTCCAGCAGGATGACACCAAGCTAAGAAAGGGGAGACCTGAGCTGCAGTCCAAACAACACCACTCAGTGAGTTTCAGTTTCTCATTTGTGAGGTGGGGATGATATTCACAACAAAATAATATGAAAGCAAAGTACAAAACAATGTTTTAGAGTTTTTGCCTTGCTAGAATGCATCTACTCTTTTTCTAGTATACAAAATCTCTTCTGGGAACTAGCCATTCCTCTATCTGGCACAGAGCATGTGACACAGACCTAGCAAATCAGAACACTAATTGACGATGCTTATAAAATAACCACAGAGATTTGGATCAGGGATGGGCAAATTATCCAAACTGGTTGAATCAGAAATGAATTCCGGGAGTTATATGGGAGCTACTGGTGGTACTCTCTCTGTTCTCTTGAAATTAAACCCAGGAGGATGTGGGCCTGTGGCTAGTCTCTAAATAGTGGAGATTAAGAAGGACGTCCCTTCAGAAAAAGGAGAATTGAGTACTCAAGGTCATGGTGCCCTGATGGTGTGGTTCGAGTCCCTGGAACAGCCTAGGTCTAAAGGCGTGCCATTCCTGAATTTTCACTTAGGTGAACTGATAAATCCCCCATTTTCACTAAAGCTGTTTGAATCAGATTATATTTTTTTAAAAATTGGTAAAACATATATGAACCTTTCACTTATTAAGCCATTGAAAGGTAACTATTAATGGCATGACTGATACCAATCTGGTAGTAAGGAAGGAATATGATAATACAGACTTTCTATCTTACTAGGAAGAACACCACCAGATATTTTCAAACATTCAGAACAGAAGAGATAATACAGTCATCCACTGGTATTCACGGGGAACTGGTTTCAGGACCTGCTGCAGATACCAAAATCCACAGATGCTCAAGTCACATAGTTGGCTCTCCATATCCGTGGGTTCTGCATCCATGGATTCAACCAACCAAGGACTGTAAATATAGTACTACATGATCCTGCAGTTTGTTGAGTCCATGGATACAGAATCTGAGGATAAGGAGGGCAGACAGTAATCTATGAAATTTAAAAAGATGTTATTTGAAGAAAGAAAAGGGGAAAACACCATCATTAAAGACAAAAGGCTTTGCCTTAGTGACCTATTTTAAGTCTTTTAAGTTTTATTTTTGTAAGCATCATTTTCATTATATATTATTAGGTTTTTAATTAACTTTATTTTTTTCCAGTGTTTTTGAGATATAGTTGACATATAACATTGGGTAAGTTTAGGGTGTAAAATGTGATGATTTTGATATATGTGTATATTGTGAAATAATTACTGCAGCAGGGTTTGTTAACATCTCAGTAACATCACATAATTACAATCTCTTTTGTTTTTTAACATCTTTATTGGAGTATAATTGCTTTACAATGTTGTGTTAGTTTCTGCTGTATAACAAAGTGAACCAGCTATATGCATACATATATCACCATATCCCCTCCCTCTTTCGTCTCCCTCCCACCCTCCCTATCCCTCCCCTCTAGGTGCTCACAAAGCACCAAGCAGATCTCCCTGTGCTATGTGGCTGCTTCCCACTAGCTATCTATTTTACATTTGGTAGTGTGTATATGTCAATGCTACTCTCTCACTTTGCCCCAGCTTCCCCTTCCCCCTCCCCGCGCCCTCAAGTCCATTCTCTACGTCTCCATCTTTATTCCTGTCCTGCCCCTAGGTTCATCAGAACCATTGTTTTTTAGATTCCATATATATGTGTTAGCATACGGTACTTGCTTTCCTCTTTCTGACTGACTTCACTCTGTATGACAGACTATAGGTCCATCCGACTCACTACAAATAACTCAATTTCTTTTATTTTTATGGCTGAGTAATACTCCATTGTATATATGTGCCACATTTTCTTTATCCATTCATCTGTTGATGGACACTTCAGTTGCTTCCATGTCCTGGCTATTGTAAATAGAGCTGCAGTGAACATTGTGGTACATGACTCTTTTTGAATTATGGTTTTCTCGGGGTATATGCTCAGTATTGGTGCTGGGTCATATGGTAGTTCTATTTTTAGTTTTTTTTAAGGAAACTCCATACTGTTCTCCATAGTGGCTGTATCAATTTACATTCCCAACAACAGTGCAGGGGGGTTCCCTTTTCTCCACACCCCCTCCAGCATTTATTGTTTGTCGATTTTTTGATGATGGCCATTCTGACTGGTATAAGATGATATCTCACTGTAGTTTTGATTTGCATTTCTCTAATGATTAGTGATGTTGAGCATCTTTTCATGTGTTTGTTGGCAATCTGTATCTGTTCTTTGGAGAAATGTCTGTTTAGTTCTTCTGCCCATTTTTGGATTGGGTTGTTTGTTTTTTTGATATTGAGCTACATGAGCTGCATGTAAATTTTGGAGATTAATCCTTTGTTAGTTGCTTCACTTGCAAATACTTTCTCCCATTCTGAGGGTTGTCTTTTTGTCTTGTTTATGGTTTCCTTTGCTGTGTAAAAGCTTTAAGTTCCATTAGGTCCCATTTGTTTAATTTTGGTTTTTATTTCCATTTCTCTAGGAGATGGGTCAAAAAGGATCTTGAGGTGATTTATGTCATAGCGTGTTCTGCCTATGTTTTCCTCTAAGAGTTTGATAGTGTCTGGCCTTACAATTAGGTCTTTAATGTATTTTGAGTTTATTTTTGTGTATGGTGTTAGAGAGTGTTCTAATTTCATTCTTTTGTATGTAGCTGTCCAGTTTTCCCAGCACCACTTTTTGAAGGGGCTGTCTTTTCTCCACTGTATATTCTTGCCTCCTTTATCAAAGGTAAGATGACCATATGTGCATGGGTTTATCTTTGGGGTTTCTATCCAGTTCCATTGATCTACAGTTCTGTTTTTGTGCCAGTAGCATACTGTCTTGATTACTGTAGCTTTGTAGTATAGTCTGAGGTCAGGGAGCCTTATTCCTCCAGCTCCGTTTTTCTTTCTCAAGATTACTTTTGTTATTTGGGGTCTTTTGTGTTTCCATACAAATTGTGAAATTTTTTGTTCTAGTTCTGTGAACAATACCACTGGTAGTTTGACAGGGTTGTCATTTTCACAATGTTGATACTTCCAATCCAAAAACATGGTATATCTCTCCATCTGCCTGTATCACCATTAATTTCTTTCATCAGTGTCTTACAGTTTTCTGCATACTGGTCTTTTGTCTCCTTAGGTAGGTTTATTCCTAGACATTTTATTCTTTTTGTTGCAATGGTAAATGGGAGTGTTTCCTTAATTTCTCTTTCAGATTTTTCATCATTAGTGTATAGAAAGCAAGAGATTTCTGTGCATTAATTTTGTATCCTGTCACTTTACCAAATTCATTGGTTAGCTCTAGTAGTTTGCTGGTAGCATCTTTGGGATTCTCTGTGTATAGTATCATGTTATCTGCAAACAGTGACAGTTTTACTTCTTCTTTTCCAACTTGGATTCATTTTATTTCATTTTCTTCTCTGATTGCTGTGGATAAAACTTCTAAAACTATGTTGAATAATAGTGGTGAGAATGGACAACCTTGTATTTTTCCTGAATTTAGAGGAAACGGTTTCAATTTTTCACCATTGAGGACGATGTTGGCTGTGGGTTTGCCATATATGGCCTTTATTATTTTAAGGTAAGTTCCCTCTATGCCTACTTTCTGGAGGGTTTTTATCATAAATCGGTGTTGAATTTTGTCAAAAGCTTTTTCTGCATCTATTGAGATTATCATATGGTTTTTATCTTTCAATTTGTTAATATGGTATATAACATTGATTGATTTACTTATATTGAAGAATCCTTGCATTCCTGGGATAAGCCCCACTTGATCATGGTGTATGATCCTTTTAATGTGCTGTTGGATTCTGTTTGCTAGTATTTTGTTGAGGATTTTTGCACCTATGTTCGTCAGTGATATTGGCCTGTAGTTTTCTTTCTTTGTGACATCTTTGTCTGGTTTTGATATCAGGGTGATGGTGGCCTCATAGAATGAGATTGGGAGTGTTCCTCCCTCTGCTATATTTTGGAAGAGTTTGAGAAGGATTAGTGTTAGCTGTTCTCTAAATGTTTGATAGAATTCGCCTGTGAAACGATCTCGTCCTGGGCTTTTGTTTGTTGGAAGATTTTTAATCACAGTCTCAATTTCAGTGCTTGTGATTGGTCTGTTTATATTTTCTATTTCTTCCTGGTTCAGTCTCCGAAGGTTGTGTTTTTCTAAGAATTTGTCCATTTCTTCCAGGTTGTCCATTTTATTGGCATATAGTTGCTTGTAGCAATCTCTCATGATCCTTTGTATTTCTGCAGTGACAGTTGTTACTTCTCCTTTTTCATTTCTAATTCTGTGGACTTGAGTGTTTTCCCATTTTTTCTTGATGAGTCTGGCTAATGGTTTATCAATTTTGTTTATCTTCTCAAAGAACCAGCTTTTAGTTTTATTGCTCTTTGCTATTGTTTCCTTCATTTCTTTTTCATTTCTGATGTGATCTTTATGATTTATTTCCTTCTGCTGATTTTGGTGTTTTTCTTTCTTCTTTCTCAAATTGCTTTAGATGTAAGGTTAGGTTGTTTATTAGAGATGTTTCTTGGTGTAGGATTGTATTGCTATAAAATTCCCTCTTAGAACAGCTTTTGCTTCATCCCATAGGTTTTGGGTCATCATGTTTTCACTGTCATTTGTTTCGAGTATTTTTTGATTTCCTCTTTGATTTCTTCAGTGATCTCTTGGTTATTTAGTAGTGTATTGTTTAGCCTCCATGTTTTTGTATTTTTCACAGTTTTTTTTTTTCCTGTAATTGATATCTAGTCTCATAGCATTGTGCTCGGAAAAGATACTTGATATGATTTCAATTTTCTAAATTTACCAAAGCTTGATTTGTGACCCAAGATAGGATCTATCCTGGAGAATATTCCATGAGCCCTTGAGAAGAAAGTGTATTCTGTTGTTTTTGGATGGAATGCCATATAAATATCAATTAAGTCCATCTTGTTTAATGTATCATTTAAAGCTTGTATTTCCTAATTAATTTTCATTTTGAATGATCTGTCCATTAGTGAAAGTGGGGTGTTAATGTCCCCTACTATGATTGTGTTACTGTCAATTTCCCCTTTTATTGCTGTTAGTATTTGCCTTATGTATTGAGGTGCTCCTATGTTGGGTGCATAAATATTTTCAATTGTTGTATCTTCTTCTTGGATTGATCCCTTGATCATTATGTAGTTTCCTTCTTCGTCTCTTGTAATAGTCTTTATTTTAAACTCTATTTCGTCTGAAATGAGAATTGCACTCCAGGTTTCTTTTGATTTCCATTTGCTTGGAATATCTTTTCCATCCCCTCACTTTCAGTCTGTATGTGTCCCTAGGTCTGAAATAGGTCTCTTGTAGGCAGCATATTTATGGGTCTTGTTTTTGTATCCATTCAGCCAATCTATATATTTTGTTTGGAGCATTTAATCCATTTACATTTAAGGTAATTCTTGATATGTATGTTCCTATTACCATTTTCTTAATTGTTTTGGATTTGTTAATGTAGGTGTTTTCCTTCTCATGTGTTTCCTGCCTAGAGAATTTCCTTTAGCATTTGTTGTAAAGCTCATTTGGTGGTGCTGAATTCACTTAGCTTTTGCTTGTCTGTAACAGTTTTAATTTCTCTTTTGAATCTGAATTAGATTGTTGTTGGGTAGAGTAATATTGGTTTTAGGTTTTTCCCTTTCATCACTTTAAATATGTCATGCCACTCCCTTCTGGCTTGCAGAGTTTCTGCTGAAAGATCAGCTGTTAACCTTATGGGGATTCCCTTGTATGTTATTTGTTGCTTTTCCCTTGCTGCTTTTAATATTTTTCTTTGTATTTAATTTTTGATAGCTTGATTAATATGTGCCTTGGCATGTTTCTCCTTGGATTTATCCTGTATGGGACTCTCTGCCCTTCCTGGACTTGATTGACTATTTCCTTTCCCATATTAGGGAAGTTTTTGACAATAATCTCTTCCAATATTTTCTCAGTCCCTTTCTTTTTCTCTTCTTCTTCTGGGACCCCTATAATTTGAAAGTTGGTTCATTTAATGTTGTCCCACAGGTCTCTGAGACTGTCCTCTATTCTTTCCATTCCTTTTTTCATTATTCTCCTCGTCGGTAGTCATTTCCAGTCTTTTATCTTCCAGGTCACTTATCCGTTCTTCTGCCTCAGTTATTCTGCTATTGATCCCTTCTAGAGAATTTTTACTTTCATTTATTGTGTTGTTCTTCATAGTTTGTTTGCTCTTTAGTTCTTCTATGTCCTTGTTAAACGTTTCTTTTATTTTCTCCATTCATTTTCCAAGATTTTGGACATCTTTACTGTCATTACTCTGAATTCTTTTTCTGGTAGACTGCCTATTTCCTCTTCATTTGTTTGGTCTGGTGGGTTTTTACTTTGCTCCTTCATCTGCTGCATATTTCTCTGTCTTCTCATTTTGCTTAACTTACTGTGTTTGGGGTCTCCTTTTCACAGGCTGCAGGTTCGTAATTCCTGTTGTTTTTGGTGTCTGCCCCCAGTGGGTAGGGTTGGTTCAGTGAGTTGTATAGGCTTCCTGGTGGATGGGACTGGTGCCTGTGTTCTGGTGGATGAGGCTTGATCTTGTCTTTATGGTAGGCAGGGCCGCGTCTGGTGGTATGTTTTGGGGTGTCTGTGAACTTAAGATTTTAGGCAGCCTCTCTGCTAATGGGTGGGCTTGTGTTCCTGCCTTGCTAGTTGTTTGGCATGGGGTGTCCAGCACTGGAGCTTGCTGGTTCTTGAATGGAGCTGGGTCTTAGCGTTAAATGGAGGTCTCTGGGAGAGCTCTCACCGATTGATGTTACGTGGTGCCGGGAGTTCGCTGGTAGTCCAATGTCCTGAACTAGGCTTTCCCACCTCAGAGGCTCAGGCCTGGCACCCAGCCGGAGCACCAAGACCCTGTCAGCCCCACGGCTTAGACGAAAAGGGAGAAAAATAAATAAATAAATAAATAAAATTAAATAAAACAAATTAAATTAAATTAAAAAGTTATTAAAATTTTAAAAAATATTTTTTTAAAAATTTAAAAAGTAATAAAAAAGAAGAGATCAACCAAACCAATAAACAAATCCACTAATGATAACAAGTGCTAAAAAGTATACGAAGATAAACATAAAAATCAGAAACTAGTCAGTCACATACAGCAAACCCCAAGTCTACAGTTACTCTCAAGGTCCATCACCTCAATTTTGGGATGATTCGTTGTCTATTCAGGTATTTCACAGATGCAGGGTACATCAAGTTGATTGTGGAGATTTAATCTGTTGCTCCTGAGACTGCACGGAGAAATTTCCCTTTCTCTTCTTTTTTCGCACAGCTCCTGGGGTTCAGCTTTGGATTTGGTCCTGCCTCTGCATGTAGGTCACCTTCTGGCATCTGTTCTTTGCCCAGACAGGAGGGGGTTAAAGGAGCGGCTGATTAGTGTGCTCTGGCTCACTCAGGCCGGGGGGTGGGAGGGGTACAGAAGGTGGGGCGAGACTGTGGCAGCAGAGGTCACCGTGACATTGCAAGAGCCTGATGCATGCTGTGTGTTCTCCCAAGGAAGTTGTCTCTGGATCACGGGACCCTGGCAGTGGCAGGCTGCACAGTCTCCTGGGAGGGGAGGTGTGGATAGTGACCTATGCTTACACAGATTCTTGGTGGCTGCAGGAGCAGCCGCGGCTCACACCCATCTTTGAAGCTCGTTTAGGTGGTGCCCTGAATCCCCTCTCCTCGCACACCCTGAAACAAAGGTCTCTTGCCTCTTAAGTAGGTCCAGACTTTTTCCCATACTCCCTCCCAGCTAGCTGTGGTGCACTATCCCCCTTCAAGCTGTGTTCACACAGCCAACACCAGTCCTCTCCCTGGGATCTGACCTCCGAAGCCCAAGCCTCAGCTCCCAACGCCTACCCGCCCCAGCGGGTGAGCAGACAAACCTCTCAGGCACCAGTCCTCTGTGTGGGAATCTCTCAACTTTGCTCTCTGCACCCCTGTTGCTGCACTCTCCTCCGTGGCTCTGAAGCTTCCCCCTGCCCATCCCCCATTTCCACCAGGGAAGGGGCTTCCTAGTGTGTGGAAACTTTTCCTCCTTCCCATCTCCCTCCCAGAGGTGCAGGTTCTGTCCCTATTCTTTTGTCTCTGTTTTTTCTTTTTTCTTTTGCCCTACCCAGATACGTGGGGAGTTTTTTGCCTTTTGGGAAGTCTGAGGTCTTCTGCCAGTGTTCAGTAGGTGTTCTGTAGGAGTTGTTCCACATGTAGATATATTTTTGATGTATTTGTGGGGAGGAAGGTGATCTCCACATCTTACTCCTCCACCATCTTGAAGGTCCTTCTCTTTGATGTCTTTATTAGAGCATAATTCCCCTCATGTGGTTCTTATACCTGGCTTATTAGATTTATACCTAAGTATTTTATTTTTGGAAATGACACTGTGTTTAATTTCCACTTTTTCATTGTTAGCATATAGGAAAGTGATTGATATTTGTGTATCAACTTTACATTCTGTAAACTCGCTATAATCACTTATTAGTTCCAGGAGATTTGTGTTAATTCTTTCAGATTTTCTACAAAGATGATCATGTCATCTGCTAACAAAGACAGTTTCATTTCTTCCTTCACAATCTGTATACCTTTTATTTCCTTTTCTTGCCTTATTGCATTAGCTAAGATTTCCAGTACAATATTGAAAAGCACTGTTGACAGAGGACATCCTCGTCTTGCTCCTGATCTTAGTGAGAAAGTCTCCTGTTTCTTATCAATAAGTCTTATGTTAGCTATTGGTTTTTTATAGGTGTTCTTTATAAGTTGAGGAATTTCTCCTATATTCTTAGTCTGCTGAGGGTTTTATCATGAATGGGTGTTGGCTTTTGTCAAATACTTTTTCTGCGTCTATTGATATGACCATGTGATTCTTCTCTTTAGTCTTTTGATGTGATTGCATTAATTAATTTTTGAATGTTGAACCAAACTTGTATACCTGAGATAAATCCCACTTGGTCATGGTGTATAATTCTGTATATACATTGTTGGATTCAATTTGCTAATATTTGGTTAACAATTTTTATATCTATGTCCACAAGAGATATTGGTCTGTAGTTTTCTTTTTATGTAATGCCTTTATCTGGTTTTAGTACTAGGGTAATGCTGGTCTCATAGAATGAGTTAGGAAGTATTCCATGTAGTTCTTCCTTCTGGAAGAAATTATAGATAATTGGTATGATTTCTTCCTTAAATGTTTGGTAGAATTCACCAGTGAGCCTGTCTAAGCCTGATGTTGTTTTGGAAGGCTATTAATTTATTAATTCAAATTCCTTAATAGATACAGGTCTATCAGACTTTCTATTTATTTTGTGTGAGTTTTGGTAGATTGTGCCTTTCAAGGAATTGGTACATTTAATATAGGTTATCAGATCTGTAGGCATAATATTTGTTTATCTTTTTAATGTCTGTGAGATCTGTAGTAATGTCCCCACTTTTATTTTTTATATTAGTAATTTGTGTCATCTCTCTTTTTTTCTTAGATAGCCTGGCTGAGGCTTATTGATTTTATTGATCTTTTCAAGGAACCAGATTCTGCTTTTGTTGATCTATTATTATTTTTAATGTTTCTTGACTTTACTATGTGAAATGCCTCCTGGTGGGCATGCATAAATTCTCACATTGTCATCATCCTAGGAATTTCCTGAATCTCTTGTATGATTTGAGGCCCTCCAAAACCACAAAGTTCTTTCCTACATTTCTAAAATCTAGATATGCATTCCAAGGAATAAATTTAGACTCACTTGGATCTGTTTTTACATCTCTGGGCTGTATGATTTGGAATATACCTTACAATGTTAAGCATTTTCCTGAGGTACTAATAGACAAATATCTTGGAGGCAAGTCAAATTTGAAGGACATTTCATATTATCTCCCCAGCTACTAGCAGTAGTGTGAACACCCAACTAGTTTTTTATTTTAGTAGCTTCAGCACCATCCATCCACCTATCCACCCATCCACCCATCCAACAATACATTCATATATGGATTTAACACATATTTATCAAATATCTACTGTGTGCTAGGCACAGTACTAAGCATTAAGGGTTTAGTACTGAGCAACATACACATAGTTCTTTGCTATCATGGAGCTTACATTCTCTTGTCCTCATCACATGCTCACCTGCCCTGATTCCCATCCCCCATCCAAACTTATAATAAATTTCCAATCTTCCAATACTTCTACTCCAGAATTATTATCATGTCAGTCTCTCTGTTTATCTATGGTTCCTGCCTCACATCACTTCATTGCTCCTATTATGCTGCAATGCCTGATCTCCCTGCTATAAAAGTGGCTTCACCATAGTCCATCTTCCACATAGTACTAGCAAAGTCATCTTGGAAGAAAATCTGATCATCAATGTTAGCATCACTGTGAGTGGGACAACCAGATATTAAGTGCTTCTTAATGGGATGCAATATAAATTATGTAATACCTCCTATGAAGTACTCTTGCCTTAAAAAAAATAATTGAGGGTGAATGTAACTAAGCCTTTCAGAGTAAACTACCAGTTATAGAAAACAGGAAAAATGTAAAAAAAAAAAAAAAAAAAAAAGGTTAAGTTATACCAACAAGGAAGCAAACAGATAAATGCAATGTGTGGGACAGACTCCAGAACATACCAGGTTTCTTCATTAAGTCAATGGCATGGAGATAAAAGAGGGTGGGATGAAAAGGAAGTGCTCTAAATTAAGATTTTTAAGAATCATTGCAACTTAGGGCAACATGGGAAATTAATTGAGCAAACCTACTATAAAAAAGATATTTATGAGATAATTCACAACATTTCAGTCCTCAATGATTAAATTATGCCAATACAATATTATTAATTTAGTTAGATGTGAAAGTGGATTGTGGTTTGATAAGAACATATCCGCATGTAGAGATGTAGGGGTGAAATGAAATCAGGTGGGAAGTTTACTTTAAAATCCTTCATTTAAGTAAAATAAAGCAAAAGTGGAAAAATCTTGACAATTGCTGAGTGGTTGATATGCATATGGTAATTTGCATCTTATTCTTTTGTGTGTGTATAAGTTTTCATAGTAAAATTTAAAAAATAATCCAACCATGGAACTCGTTAAAAAAAAAAATCTGCTAATTCCCTGATGGCTAAAGAACAAAATCTAAACTCATGAGCTTGCCATACAGGTCCCTTTATAGACTGAACCCAAAATAGTTTTCAACCTACTTCTGCATTCTCTATAATTCTGCCTTGCATAACTCCATTTTTTCTAAGCCTGTCATGACTCCAAATCTTTGTGGATCCCATTCCCACTATCCAGAATTTCCTTGCTGTCCTTCTCACATAGTAAATTACTCATCCCCAAGACCCTACACAATATGTTTTCCGTTGAGATCAGGAGTTCAGTCAGGATTAGTCTTTTTCTCCCAGTTTCCCCTTTATCCACGACTCTCTTACAGATCTTACTACATTCTGCTGTAATTACCAAGCCAATGTCTCTATATCTCTGTATTCCCAGCATCACCATAGTGCCCAGGAAACAAGGGGAGCTTGATAAGTGCCTATCAAATGAATGTAATGCTTGCAGAGTCAGTTCTTTCTTTGTGAATGTCCTCCTGATGACCTAAAGAGAGTGAATACAGAAGCAGCATTTTTCTGTCTTACAGCATTTTTCTCCTGTGTTGTAAATCTTTCCAGAAATTTAACTTCTCTACCATGGAAAGGCAATCACAATTCTAAACTTCCAGGCTACAGAAATATGTTAATATTTCAATTGTAAACAACACCAACAAATTGACTCTGTCATTAAGTTTTAATGATTTTCAGACTAGCTGGGATTTATCTTTAGGAAAACACTGAGATTTAATTCCTTTAATGAACTTTTCTTCCTGACCCAGCAATACCTAATTTCTACTTAATTGCTTTCTGTTGACACTTGGTTTAGTTATTTGGGTTCCTCCCCAGAATGTATCTTCATGGAGGCTGCTGCCAGACTGTTTGGCTGCAATGCATTATTTTTCCTTATATTCTTGAATTAAAAGGTATGAAACCATGTGCTTTCCTCTTGTTTTTTTCACTTTGGGGTACCTTGAATGTTATCACTCTAACAGGAATTTCAAGTTTTCTGAATGCTTTTAAGTCAAGCCATTTTTTTGTAAGGTATTGATAGCTGTAACCCACAAGACTTTGAATGTGTGTGTGCATTCTCCAGATGAGTGAATCGCCTCTTCAGTATGGTGATAGGATATTTTAAAGCTCCTACAGCAAAGATAAGAAAAGCTTGGTTAATGGATGGAAGTGTACAATATGGTGTATCCATACCATGAGATATTATTCAGCAATGAAAAGGAATGAAGTACTGATACACGCTATGTTGATGAACCTTGAAAACGTTGTGCTAAGTGAGAGGAGATAGTCACAAAAGACCGTATATTTTATTGTTCCATTTATAGAAAGTGTCCAGACTAGGCAAATCTATAGAGACAAGAAGATGAGTAGTTGTCTAGGGCTGGGAGGGTTGGAGGGAAATGGGGGAGACTGCTAATGGGTATAGGGTTTCTTTGTGAAGTGATGAAAATGCTCTGGAATTAGGTAGCAGTGATGGCTCCACAACTCTGGGAACATACTAAAAATCATTGAATTGTAAATTTATTGTATATAAGTTATATCTCAATAAAGCTGTTACTTTTCTTTAAAACTTAGGCATGAGAATTGGATACATTATTTTTTAGGGTAATGCTGGCTGGTGTAACAAAGACACTCAAACATTATGGTGGCTTCACATTAGCAAATTTGTTTTCTCATTCCCATAACGGGTATTCCTGGTAGCCAAAGAGTCTCCCATGCATTCACTCAGAGACCTAAGTTCTTTCCATCTTATGTCCCTAGGTCTTCAGAGTCCTCTGTATACAGCTGGTAGATAAGGAAAGGGAGCAGAGAGAGGCACATCCATTTCTCTGCCCTCTCAGCTTGGGAGTACCCAGTATCACTTCCACTCAAGTTTCATTGTGTCACATAGCACATCTAATTGCAAGGGACTCTTGGAAATGTAACTCAGTTGTGGTCCAGGAAGAAGAGGAAACTGGATAGCAAATGGCTATCCAGTCTCTGATGTAGTGTTCCCACCCTGCCCACATCTCTCCATCAACTCTCTCTTTTCCCTCCTTCCCAACTTATGTGTGCTTATCTCCAATTCTTTCTCATATTTTACTCATCACCTAATACAATTCTGTATTATATACATTTTCAGTCTTTAGTTAGGCACATATAGTGTACATCTATGAAAACAATTAGATTGTTTTTAATTGTTTAAGTGGAAGGAGAGTATGGTTTGCTTCATGTGCAGCACATGGGGAGTTATCACCTTGTCCTTTCGCTCCTTAATTTATAGTCTTTTTTTTTTTTTTTTCGGTACGCGGGGCTCTCACTGTTGTAGCCTCTCCCATTGCGGAGCACAGGCTCCGGACGCGCAGGCTCAGTGGCCATGGCTCACGGGCCCAGCCGCTCCGCGGCATGTGGGATCTTCCCGGACCGGGGCACGAACCCATGTCCCCTGAATCGGCAGGCGGACTCTCAACCACTGCGCCACCAGGGCAGCCCCTTAATTTATAGTCTTTGTCATCAACGTATTTTCTTTAACAAATCTATTCTTAGTACTCCCCATTTAGAACGTTCAGTGGCTCCCCATTGCTTACAGATATAGTTTTCAAATACCAGCCTGTAGACTGCTGCTAGTCCATGGTGAAGTGACCAAAATAAAGACAATGTTGTCTGTGTGGGGTGTGTGTGTGTGTGTGTGTGTGTGTGTGTGTGTGAGGTTGCCAACGGCCCTTGTTCAAGAAATTTATTTAGAGATTATGTCCTTCCAATCTCTGGGGTATGAAAATTTTTTCTTTTGTGAAGCCATGGTGTTGTTTATTTTAAATGTCTTTCTATTCTAAAATAGATTTAACCTTATACTTTTTGTCAAAATGTGGGCAAACATGTACTTTGAGAGCTATAGAGCTTTTTGAAGAGATGTCTTTTGAGAGAAAAGTTTATCGCGTTGCCACTCACAGAACACTTGGAAGGTACATCCTCTCTGTAGTTCTGATCACATGATGTGTAGTTTTGACCTTCTGCTTAGAAGGCTCATGTCTATGTATGGTTCATGGGGATAAGAGTGAAGAATCTTCTGGGAATTTAGGGAGTGTTGTAAAGAGGGTGAGAGGACTTGTACTAGGTCATGTGTGAATTTCCTATAAGATTGATAGTGATGGAAGAACAGCCCACGGTCTTAACTATTGTCTGCAGAGGAGGAAAAACTTCCTTCTACCCCTTTAGGGATAGTCCTGTGGCTGGCCTAAGAATTAAACTGACATAAGGCAGATTAAGAGGAGAAAATCATAAAATTTAAAAAATATTTTTACATGTACACAAGGGTCTTCAGAAGGAAAATGAAGACCCGAAGAAGCTGTTAGGCACCAAAACTTATAAACCTTTTTACAAAGAGAACAATAAATTATGAGGATATGACGAGACAAAGGGGCTTGGGCTAGGGGCAGTAAATTGTGGGACAGTGACTAGGAAATATATGGGGGAAATTATGTAAGATAAGGGTTATTTTAGTAGGTGTGTTTGTACAGGTCCATTTTGGAGTCCGCTTGCAGTGTCTGGTGATGATAATGCTCTTCTCTCCCTGGTACAGGGAGTGCACCTTTCTCATGGGAAATTTTTCGACCAGCTTTTAGGTAGAAAGGGAAAAGTCAGAGACCTCTTCCTGAATCTGCTCTTTCTCAAGTGCCTTCAGCTCAAAATAATCAAAATGCCAAAGCAACATATTTTGGGTGGCACATTCTGAACCCTTCAAGTCCATAATGTGCATTTAAAGCACCCCATTTCACTGGACCAACTTTCTCATTCTTAGATTCAAGTTGGCCTTACATTGACTTGGAGATACACCCTCAAATGTTCTCTACTTGCTGTTGTTTAGAAATGAGCCACTTAAAAATAACAGTCCAAAACCTCAAAACTGGACGCAAGTAGCCGTAGTACCAATTTAGTAAATGTCTATTCTCTCAAACCCGTGTGTTGAGACATCCTGCACATGGCTCAGTGTGGGTCCTCATGCAAGTCATGCCAGGCCTTTTCACCAACAGAAAAGTGGAAAAGGGGGCCAGTCTGATTCCTAATGTCTCTTCATTTCGAGCGCTGTAGAAACTGAATGATTCATGCTTGGTACATACGTACTCGGTGGTAAAATCATATCAAGGGCTTTATTTTCTATCTGTGGTTAGATTTTGACAAACTTCAAAGTGAATAAAATATGTGTTGTGTGTTTATAGCTTAAATGGAAACCACCTGTCATCTGGGTGTCTTGGAAAGAAAACTAGAGACAGAGTTTGCCTTTGTTATCAGGTGGCCTCCAAATGGATCCAGGCTTCCCCTGACAGTGGCAGCTTTGTCCTTATACCAGGAGCAATGTGCAACTTATTTGACTTCAGAACTATTCTTCCTGGGAACATGTGGACACTGGAGCTGGGAGTGAAGGTGCAAAAATCCAAAGGGAATCAGTATTGATTCATGTATTTGCAGCAAGAGGTCAAAAGACGAGAATGGATGGTAACACTATGGAGATGGGACCTGGGATTGGGTCATCCTGGAGTCCTAAAGATAGTTACTGTTTTCAGGTTGTTACCAAGGAAGGAGTACTGTATTAGCATCAACATTTTTCCTCTTGAAAAGGAGGTGCTAATGTATCAATTCGGAATCACTGAAGATGAGGAAGAAGGAGAAAACCTTTCTGTTAGGTAAACTGAAATAATTGTAACCGAATTGCTTCCCACTGCTGAACCTAAGTGGTTAAGCCCATTATGATGTGGGCTAGGAGCCTGGGTTTCTGGAGTCAGTGAACGGGGTTCAGTCTCTTTTTTTTTTTTAATTCAGCCACTTTAAAAGGCTTTATGAATCTATGCAAGTATTTACTTTTGCAAACCTCAGTGTCCTTATCTGTAAAATAGAGATGAGAATATAGGGTCATGGTAAAGATGTAAAGAGGTAATGATCCCAATGCACATGGTAAGCACTCCAGGAACTGATAGCTAATTTTATTACTACACCAAACTTCAACACACATCCCGAGATATCCTGGACCAACCTCTTCTGTCTTTACTAGTTTAGCTCCAAAAATCCATCTCTCTAAATTTTCTGAAACTTACCTGTGGTCTCGTTTCTCATCTTCTTCCTCTCCTCCTTTTTTCTCATCCGTCTTCTTAGAGTTGGTAGGGATGGGCAGTGGCATACGCCAAACTGTCCTTGAAAGAGTAGCCCTGCGTCACCTGAAGTTTGGGCTCTGGGAGTTCTCCTTCAGGGATTACAGAATAGACAAGGGCAGTGACTGTCTCATTTTCCCTCCCACCTCCTTCCCAGGCAGACCGGCTGCCTGCTCAGGGCTGCAGCATCAGCGGGGTCGTGCCTGGGGCTTGGAGTGCAGCTGCTGCAGTTAGAGTTGAAAAAGCTCTGTCTTATTTTGGGGGAAGGGTAACTGTCAGGATGTAGGGACCTGAATAACTACTGAACTGCTGTGCACTAGCAAGGGAGGTTTTCTCCCAGATAGAGCTCAAGCTTCTACTGGCACCATCTTCCTCCACTCTCTGCTTATTAAATGCTTTTTCCATTCTTCAAAGTCCATTTCAAACATCAGTTCCTCCATAAAGTCCTTTCTTGGCCTCTCCTCTCCCTTTCCCTCTCAGCTCAGAGCACGTGTTTACAGCAGAGGTTTACACTTGCGAGTATCCTTGGCTCATCTGGTGATGCAGTCCAGCATCTCCTCACGTAAAGGAACCCCTTAGAGAACGCTTCTCATTCATAGACTGACCCTGAACAATTTATTTTAATCTATGTGTATCTTGGTTTGATAACCATTCTCTACTTTGAATCCACTCTATCCCTGATGCTTAAATTAGCTAATTAATTTGATGGCCTCTGGCTTCTGATTCTGACCATGGGGGAAGCTGGTCACAGTGAAGTACACAGAGGAGAGAGGTTACGAGGCTATTTTAACTGGTGGGTGTTACCTTCCCTCATTTTTACTGTAGTGACAGTTGTACTTGTTTCTCTTTCATAAACAAGATTCCAGGGACTTGTTTTTCTACATAAAATCAGGCTTTGAACATAGCAGGTGCTCAAATGATTAATTATTTGAATCTGATGAACTAATTTACTTAGCAATCTAGAAAAATGGTATGAATCCAGTCCTCTGTATGTGTGTGTGCTGCATGCTGAGAGAGAAAAGACAGAAAGGAGGAATAGGAAGGACACAGTGACAGCAGGCTCAATCCTAGATTACATTTTGAAATTTTTTCTTTATTTCTTTTGCATTTTCCCTTCCTGTATGAAGTCAAGATTCAAGAACAGATGATTTTTAGCTTCAAGTTTGCTTTCTAGGAATTATTCTCCTATTAAGATCTACTCTAACCAAAATATCACATTGTCCTTTATAAATTAGTATGACTTTTTCAAGATCTTATGTCTTGCAGAGACATTTAGATTTTAATCTTTCTCCATTATCAGATTTAAGTTCCTGCTATGTACTTATGTTGAGCGGGGGTTGGAGAATATCCAGTACCATGTAACGATAGCTCCCCAATCTAGCTGACCGCCCGAGTCACATGAGAGCTCCTATACCTGAGCCCATCCCTGGAGTTCTGAGTCAGGATATCTGGGATGGGTCAGGTGCTGGGAATGTGTATCTTTAAAAAAAGCTTCCCAAAGGCAGCAAAGGAACAACTGATGTGGGAACCACTGAGGTAAAAAGATTGGGTCCTGCCCAGTAGACATACGAAAACACAATCACAAACTTTAATTATGTTATGAAATATATAATTTACATGTGTAAAGCACTTTACCATTTGTGAAGCATCTTATAAAGTGCTCTCATATACTTCATACTTTCTGAAACATTGGTAAAGCAGTTGTTTTTATTCTATTTTTTTAAATGGGTATTGAGACAAAGACATCAACTGACTTGCCTAGAAACCCAAAGTCCTGGCCAAGCCCAGATTCAAACACTGCGTATCTCATGCCCTTTACTCAACATATGAATTCAGTGGTCCCAGGAATTTGTTCATGGTGAATGAATATCTAGCTCAGCAAGCAGAGGGAATTTGGGGGGGCATCTACAGGTGGCACTGCTCATCCAGAGACGCATCAGTAAGCATGCGGTTTCTGGATAAAAATCTAATGAAAGAAAAAGAGCAGAACTTTTTTCTCCTCCTCTTTAAGTATTCCAGTGTGTGTGGTCTCACTTTTGTCTATTTTGGGGTTCCTAAAATCGTATACATGTTTACTTGTAGGGATTAACCAAACTTCGTTGTTGCCGTTTACTGTCATTCTCTTTTAAGAAGGTAAAGTGAAGACAACATTGTATTGTAAATCAGCTATACTTCAATTGATAATGTTTAAAAGAACAGTCTATAAAAGAAAAAATCAATAAACTGAATTTTATAGGCAGAAGAGAGAGAGAAGCCATGACTACCCTGTCTTCCCACTATGCCTGTACCCGATATGCCCTTTCTCAAAGCTACCTCTGTTTAGCTTCACACGTTTTTCACTAGCCCAGCCCTTTATGTCAGAGTCCTTGGGGACATTCATTGAGGTATAAGATAATAGGCATAAGATGGTGGACATGGGGCTGTCCAATGTCAGAGTTTTTGTAAGGTTTTATAAAATGATAGACATAGCCATTTCACAGAATAGAAAAAGAGATCAATATGGAATTAGAGCAAATATATAGGATAGAAGAGAGAGCCAAATGGGATTAAGAAGAACTTTAAAGCTATGTAGACAGACCATGGTTCTCAAATCCTGTGCACGTGACAAGGGACCTATAGAATAAAGTGCACGTCTGAGAGGCTCTTCATTCGTTGGGCCCTGCTGACCTCCCCAGTCTCACACCTTCTGTTCCAGGCCTACCAGACTACCCGTGGTTCTCACAACATTCTTGCGTTTTTTCATTTTTTTTGTGGGGGGGGGGTGGGTACGCGGGCCTCTCACTGTTGTGGCCTTTCCGGTTGCGGAGCACAGGGTCCGGACGCGCAGGCTCAGTGGCCATGGCTCACGGGCCCAGCCGCTCTGCAGTATATGGGATCTTCCCAGACCGGGGCACGAACCTGGGGCACGAACCCGTGTCCCCTGCATCTGCAGGTGGACTCTCAGCCACTGCGCCACCAGGGAAGACCAACATTCTTGCTTTCTTACCTGCCTTTGCCTTGGCTCACAGCTGACAAAAATAAAAATCATCTGTTCATGTTCCGGGGACATCTTTCCCTAACGTTATAAGACCTGTTCAAAATTGGGTTCAAGGGTTATTTCTTCCCATAAAGCCTTTTTGGGCAACACCCTCACCCAAATACAACTGGCCATTCTCTCCTCTTCCCCATCGTAGTAAATGTGGACCTTGTTCTTACAGTTGCTCTCACCAAAAATCTTGAGTCACACCAGAATCCTCTCTCACATACCACATCCAATCAACTAACTATCCTATTATCTCTGCTGTCAGAATATGTCCCAAATACAATCACTCCTCACCATCTGCAAAGGTTTCACCTTGATCTAAGCCGCAGTCAGCCTTCAGATGCTTTATTTTAATAGCCTCCTGATTATCATTTCTGTTTTCATTTAGCCACATTTGTATCTATTCTCTACATGACAGTGAGAGCAAATCCTTTAAAAATGTAAGGTGGATCATATCACAACTCTTTAATACCCTTGAATGCTTTCCATTTTACTCAGAGAAAGAGCCAAACTCCTAACAGTGCCCACAAGACCCTGTGTAACCTAGAGCTCCACCATCTCTTCTACCTTTTTCCACCACATTAGTGTCCTTGTTGTCTCCTGTACCTTCCAGCATTGCTCCTGCCTCAGGATCTTTGCACTTGCTCTGCTTTGCCTGGAACCCTCATCCCCTGATAACCACATGGTATATATATATTCCTTTACCTCCTTTAGGTCTTTGCTCAGATAGCAGCTAGCCAGAGAGGCCTCTCTTGAGCATACCACATAAAATAGCAACCACGACCTCAAAACTCCCTACCACCTGAACCTGTCTTTTTCTTATGCATAGCATTTCTCTCCACCTGACACAAGATATATTATTTATTTGTTCATCATCTATCTTTCCATATACAGCAGTAATTTGTTGTTGTCGTTACTGTGTCTTCAACATTTAGTATAGTGCTTGGTACATGTCTTTTGATCTGCCAACTGTGACCTGGAGAAAAGCCATCATAGATACCAAAGCTTAAAAAAAGGTATGGAAAAAATTAGAGAAATCTTATTTTGTAACTTTTTTCTTGACACAATTACTTGTTTTATTAGTGGGCAAAAACTCAAGACCTTCTCACGCTAAGATGTGAGAGTAAATAATGAAACCTCATTATTACTTTAGACTAACAAAGCCCAATCTGTTTAAACTGCCAGTTTGTTCATTTAAGGCAGTGGTTTAAGGGTCAAGGCTGTGTATTTTCAAATTCTACCTTGAACATTTTCTAGTTGTGTGACCTTGGAAAAGTACTTATCATCTCTGGTCCTTGTATATAAATGGGGTTAATAATGTATCACTTCATCATGCTCATGAGAGGATTTAATGGCATATATTCATAAAACTCTTAAAAGAGTGCCTTATAAACAGGAAAATCTTGATCTTTTGTTACTATTATTCCAGAATATAGTTCTTATTACTTTTAATTGCACATAATAACTGTCAACAGGGTATTTCCTAGTAGGTCCTGCCAGTCTTGACTCAAAGAATAAATAAAAACTATTAATGATGAACATCTATTTCTATAAAAGTAGTTCCTCTATTAGGACCCATACATTTTCCTAAGTTTAAAATGCTTCGCCTGGCACATCCTCAGCTTAGCCCAAACCAAGTTACTTTACATTCTTCATGAGAAAACTCCAAGTTAGCAGAGTTTCATTTTGTGTTCCTCACTGAAGACTGAAGAATGATTGTCATAGTAACAACACGGCATCAGACGTAAGTTTGGTCCTGACATAGTTAACACTTTAACATTAAAATAGGAAGACTGGAGACTTTTACCCAATTTTACTTCATCAAATGAAGAAAGACACAAGATGTTCATTAGAGACAAGCAAGTAGATTATAATTTGGTTAATCCTTCTGTAGTGTAATCTAATTTACCTCACAAAGTATCCATTGCCCGCATACCACCTGAGGGTCCTTGTGAGATCACAAGAGATAATCCCCCATTCTGTATTTGAAATGCTTGACATGGGACCTGATAACCAGTGTGTATCTCAATGAGCTGCAGCATTTCAATTAACCGGGGTCTTACTAGGAACAAGGCCAGGTCACCAGCTACTTTGCCATCGTAATTATACAAAAAGAAAAAGAGAAACATGGAAGTATAGCCCAGAGAGCAAGGTGATGGATTCTGAATCTCACCTCACAGAAAGAAGAGACAGTCTATTTAGCGGTGACAACAGGACTGGAATCACTGTTTCCCCAAGTCCATTCAGTACTCCTTCCACGTTCCTGTGCTCATAGGGCAGGTAAAGGAGGTTATGAGCTATCTAGAAATCTGGGAAAAGGTCATCTTGATTTTAAAAGGGCTCATAAATTCTGAATGAGAGTAAGTGGACTCAAAGTAACAGTATGGATAATATAAAACACCACTTATTGTGAAACGTTGCCTTTGAAAATGAATGGCTTTGCTCTGAGGTATTTTTTTCTCAGGGGAAGTGGCCAGATGAGCTGGCAAGTGAAGACAGAAGGACTTTCCTGTCCAGCATCCCTTGCAGGCATACTTTGTGTGAAACCGGGTCAGGCCTACAAATATGAATGGAGAGTCATTGTTCTGTGGCAGATCTGGGGAAAGGCAGTTACCTCTGAGTCTTTGGTTAAATGAGGGGAAAACACACTTCACAGACTGAGCACGAGTTTTTTTTTTTTTTTTTTTGAAGGGCTTTGCCAATTTATATTAGTGGAAAAGCAGTTAATTCTTTCCAGTCAAAAACATAGGAAGCAATTAGAGTTATTGTTGCATAAAATAAGCTAAAAAGATGATCAACTTTGAGTAATCTAAGATTATGTTAAAATAAGTTAGGCCCCAGATCTCATTCTTAAACCCTCAGGTCTTTGTTTACCTTAATAGAGTGACAACCACCTGTACTATGCTAGAAAAAATGAGTATTAACCTATAGGTACATCTTACTTTAAAGTAAGCCCAACTTAAATTCAGATTTATGAAAAAATATAGATAGGGAGTGATTTTATTTTACATACCTTTATAAAATTCTCTAATATATCAAGTCTCTGTTGTGTTTGACATCCATTGGTTTGTAAATATCTGAATTACACATGGCTTTTTACACCCTGCCTAAAAAATGGTTCTCAAGGAGAGGGTGAGACACGTATGCCTATAAGTATTTTGAATTATATATGGTTTTTCAAATAAAACATCCAGCTATAATGGGATGCCAGAAAAGTCTAAGTGGTTTGGATGAGACCTGAAGATGGATTTGTTCAATAGGTGACCCATCAGCTCTGGAAAGCAGCAGAAAAGTTGGGAGTATTCTCAAAGTGTGGTCCATGAACTACTTGCACTAGAAGCCCCTAAAGTGCTTATTCTAAATTCAGATTAACCCCGTTCTACTGAATCTCAGGGAGCGGGTCTCAGTAATTGCATTGAATGAGTTCCTTAGTTTGTTCTGATGCACCCTAAAGGTTGTCAACCATTGGGACTGACTATTCGCTTAGAGGCTGGGTTTCACCTTTGTAGAAATTGTTGATCCTAATTTTTATTTTAAAATAAAAATCCAAGCTCCTCAGTGTGAGATTAAATACATATAAAGCATAATTCTCTGAGCCCGAACACCCTTTCATTAGGTGAACTAAAGAGCAAACCCCATGCTGTTTCAGCCTCATTTTGTTTTACATCCTTGCTTAAGACCTCCTATTTCCCAACAAGCAGAGATTAGTGGTGTCTTTTTCTTCTGCATATTCCTTTGTCACATGGTGTTAACATTTGTTTTCATGGCTAGCTCCTGTCTGCATCACTACAATCCCCATGAAAGAAGAGAAATGATTGCTAGGACATCATCTTTTATTACCACTAACTAAAGGCAAATGGAATCACTGCATAGGTATGTGTCCCCTTGAAGCGTTCAAGTACGATAGTAAAATAATATGCAAGTCCTATCGCTCATACCCCAGGTTGACCCTGACTCACTGTACAGCCTCTTAGAAGGCACTTGCCCTCTCTCTCCTTTGGTGCCTTCACCTGCAAAATGTGAAAAGGTTAGACTCTACCCTACTTCATTGAACTGTTGAAAGAGAAAGTGAAGCAGTGGTGTTTTGTGTTTTCTTCATTTATGAAGGACAGATTTATTAATATGCAGGATTTGTGAATATTTGAGGCCAAGTGATCCAAGGCAGAGATATATTCAGTCTAATAATATATGGTAATTTGATTTTTACCATAAAAGAAAAGAAAGAATAATCAATTGAACAGAGTTAATTTTTCACTCTTTCTAGTGGATCTTCCTTCCTGTATTTTCCATTTCACTTTGTCTGTGATCTAGAAAGCTCTAAGTGCAATTAAGAGTGCAGATAACCTTCACAATGTCCCATTCTCATTCTTCATTCTTACCTCCCTTCTGATTTCATATTTAATCTGTGTTTTATTCTTTGCAGACCATTAGCAATAGATTCTCAGTTGAACATTTTCTCAGAAGTAACCCAAACACTATTATTATCAAATGTTCTTTAAGTTTGTAAAATAAGAGAATTATACTGCCTCCCAGGTTCTGGCAGTTAAAAGAGTAAAATTGGTAGAAACGCAATGAAGAAAAGAAAAAAATGCTTCTATCTAACACAAGAAACGGAAGCAGGACCCTTATCTTCTTTATTTTTTTCCCAGCAATAAAACACAGGCCTGCTTTAATCAATAGGAACTCATGTCTTATGTTTTATTTAGCATCTAAATATGTCATCATTAGTTTTCTTCATTTAGATTCCCAGTACCTACATAGTAACTTGAGGATAAAGAGAAGGTGAAGGGTTCAGGGATTTCTCATGACTGGAAGGAAACAGAATGAATTTATTTAGTGTTTGCTGAAGAGGCTAAGACATGCCTATTTTAGACTTTGTTTTCTTAAATCATTTAGACATAAAAAATATCCTCTGTCATTAACCCCAGTTTCTCTTCTTTTCTTAAAACAATACATAACAAATTCCCTAAACATTGGGCTAGAAGGTCAGGAGTCCTTAAAGCAAATTCAAACTGTTGGCCTTTTTAGCCCATGAATTTTACAAAGATGAGTTTTCCCAGGAGATCTTGAGCTTGTGATGGGAATGAATGCCTCCCCACCTTTTAGCGTCCAAAGGATACCTGTGGTGAAAATTCAGAAACCCATGGAAATCACTCCCCTGATGCTACATTTCTTATGTCTAATGACTCTAAGCCCTGAAGACTCAACAAGTGAGGGTGTTTGACAACATATTCCTAAAACATTACCTGTAAGTCAAGACTTTTTAAAGGAATCATCTTCAGAAGTCATGGAAACTGTGGGTTATTTAAACTATCCTCTGGATATAAAAATTCCACATCTCCTTCTGAATATCTTCTTCTGAATATCAAGGACTGGCCTATCCAGTCCTTCTGGCCTTACCTAAGTCTCATCTCATCTATATGTCTCTATGTCTCATAAAATTTCTATTGTGCTCATAGGCAGAAACACACAGTTGCCACACGATGATATAATGCTGTGTTTTCTCTTTTTGTTTCCTGTGTGTTTTACCTCCCCATCGAGTTTTTAAATTACTTGAGGACAGAGATTAGATTAAGATCTCAAGAGACCCTAGGTACTGAAAAAACTTTTGGCATCTCCTCCACTACCACATCTAATTCAAAATAAAAATGATGTTATTCAGTCAAATAAGGATAAGAAAGTCTAGCAAATTTCAGAATTTTCTATACTTGTTTGGGGAAATGTTATTCTTTAACTTTTGTTCCTGTTTTTGGCGCACTAAGCAAATGCATAGATGGCCTCTTGAGTAATCCTAATCTGTTTGAAGATAAAAATAAATATTATCCTCCTTGTATGTTCCTAAGAATAATTGGATTCTGTCAACATCTGTTAGTTTGATTAACAGAGTCCTGTAGTAAATCTCTATAAAATTAGAGGACACATTAGAAAATAATTTTCTTCTGAATTATTGGCTTTAAGTGTATGTTCTATATATATGAATTATTTTTAAATAAGAGAAACATTCTACTTCTGTAGCTCAGACGTCCTCCTTTTCAAACTGCCCCAACAGAAAAATCTACTCTTATCAATGCTTCTGCATTAATGAGCAATGTAAAATTTGCTAAATATTGTTTAGAGGTGATAAAGGCATTTTAATATCATGCACGTACAGTAAACTTGAAATCTTTGGTGTTCATTGATTCTTCTCTAAAGTTGAGCATTGGCTACGCTACTTCAGGGAGGGAGAAGAGGTCTCTGATCCTTCTCTCTATCCTACACCCTCACTCCACATTCCGGATTTAGGACCAAAGTCCAAAGCATCTTATCAAGCCATTTCCCAGACAATGCTAGATTTCTTCTTACAGGGAATCTTGACCCAATTGTTAAACAATAAAATTTTCTCAGATAATTTTACCTTATTTAAGCCAAGAATATGATCCTTAGGCTCAAAGTAAGCCTGTGAGAATGATCATATGTGGGTGATGGACACTTTCTCCTTGACCTCCTCCTTGTCCCTTCCTTTGCCAGTTGTGTTCACTTTTTTTCCTTCTAATAGACTTTTTTAAGAGAAGTTTTAGGTCTGCAGAAGAATTGAGTGGAAAGCGCAGAGAATTTACATATCCTCCAAACCTGCACACACATATAACCTCCCCACTATCAACATCCCCCAGCAGAGTGGTACATTTGTTATAAATGATGGACCAATGTTGACACATCATCACCAAAGTCCACAGTTTACATTATGGATCATTCTTAGTGTTGTATACTCTATGAATCTGGACAAGTGTGTAATGACATGGATCCACCATTGTAGTCTCATACAGAATAGTTCCACTGCCCTAAAAATCCTCTGGGTTCAGCCTTTTCACCCCTCTAACCTCCACGAACCCTGGAAACCAGTAATCTTTTTACCATCTCCTTAGTTTTCCCTTTTCCAGAATGTCACATAGTTGTAATCATACAGTATGAAGCCTTTTCAGATGGGCATCTTTCTCTTAATGATATGCATTTAAGGTTCCTCCACGTCTTCACAGTTTGATAGCTCATTTCATTTGAGCACTGAATAATATTCCCTTATCTGGAGGTACCACAGTTTATTTATCCATTCACCTACTGAAGTACATCTTGATTGTTTCTAAGTTATGGCAGCTATGAATAAGGCTGCTATAAACATTCATGTGCAAGTTTGGGTGTGGACATAAGTTTTCAACTCCTCTGAGTAAATACCATGTAGCTCAGTTGTTAGATTGCATGGTAAGAGTACATTTAGTTTTATAAGAAACTGCTAACCTGTCTCCAAGTGGCTGTATCATTTTGCATTCCCACCAACAATGAATGAGAGTTTCTCTAGGCCCACAGTTATGTTCACTTTTCACATGGGTTGGTGGGGTCACTTGACTCATAGTACTTACTAGTGTAAGTAGCTGATTAAGCACACGGTTCCCTTATTAAGACTGTCTTCTAGTAATTTTGGAAAATGGAATATTAGTGTGAGCTCTAAGGCATCATGAATTCCACTCGAGGTCAAAAACAGACCTAAGTGAGACCCAGTTCTGTTCCTCATTTGCTATGCAATTTGCCAAGTATTTTTTTAATCTTTTATATGCTTAGGTTTCCTATTCTTCTAAATAAGGTTAATAGATACCAACATATTTTAAAGACTATTTATCTAATCATATTCTTAAATTAAAGAATATAACAAATATTCTGATAAACTTTGCAAGTTTCTTAAAGAATAACATCATGAGAGGTGAAATAAAAGAATCTTATCCTTCGTTACCCAATAACAAGAATGTGTTTTTCTTCTTCACAACATAAAGTAATAAAGTGCAATGTGAGTATAAATTTAGAAATTTAAAAATACTTCTATATCTATCAAATCTAGAAGTGAGAATGAAGAGTATTCATGGGATGATCTAATGGGAATAAACAACATATGTGAAAGAAAAAAATGGAAACAATTTTTTTTTGCTTAAATGTAAAAGGTTTGTACCCAATAAACTCCTAACACTTATTTAGTCCTCAAAATTATTTCTTTCTACCCCCTTGTAGGTCTCATTGGGAAACTCTCATCTATTAGACCTGTTATTATTAACATAAACATAATTTCTCACCCTGTAGGTGCTAAAAAAAAACAGCAATTTTTTCCCAGTAATTCTGTCTTTTGTGATAAGACCTACGTTGAGGTGTATTAGGGTGATGAAGGGTGTGGCTTAGGAAGGCTGGCTCAGGACTAAGCAAAGTGGCTTCAGAAAACTCACTTGAGTCTCCATTTGCAAGGTCTGGTCCTTAAACTTGGGGATCCAGGCACTTGATTTTGCCAGCGCCCAGAGGTGAGCAGGCTCTGGGATTGTGGAAACCATGTGACTCAGACTCACCAGAGATTTGTATATTAAAAATACCTCTAGTTTATTACCTTAAAATGAGAAAGGAAAGGCTATGGGGCAGGGGAGGCAGTGGAGACAGACACTAAGGGCTTCCTTTTCCTGGCTTGGGTGGGTACCAAACTTCTCTAAGCCTCAGTCTTTATCTGTGAATGAGGAAATAATAGGACCCAATTTCACAAGATTGTGTGAGAATTAATGAGGTAATGTATATAAAATGCATTAGCACCCTATTTGTCACTTACCAAACACTCAAATATTAGGGAAAGGGGAAACTTTCAGCTGTTCTGGTCAGTGCTTTCTCTCTCAGAATGAGCTAGTTTGTTGAAGTGTGTAGAGAGGGAAGAAAAGGGAATAGGAGATTACAGTAAAGGAGTTCCTGGCTTGAGCCGTCCCTTCCCACCACTGAGATAAGCTTTCCAATGACACTTTGCTTGCTGGGAGCTCCTTGCCCAAACAATACTAGAGACACATGGGTCAGGTTTGATTTTCTTAACATTGTTTTTATATACTTCATGCTGGTCATTGACCTTTCAGTTGATACAGTTTTTCTTTAGTTCTACCTGGTGACAAACAGCTAGCACAGATGTGACAATATCTCCACCAATGCCTAGGGCAGACATCAGGAACCATCTAGTTTCTGTTCCTGCTGAGCCTGGACTCACGCTCTGAATTCTCATCACTGCCCTCCAGTCCGCCACTATCAATGGCTCATAATTTTTACTGGAAATGAAATGTATTTGCCATCCTGGGAATAGGCCACTGTGAAATCACCAGTCCCTGCTTTTAGCTTAAAAACAGACTATTTCTTATCACTGAATGCTGTTTCCATTAATCAGATTTTCACCATGCTAAGGGGTCTTGGGGTACCCTCCAAATACCTTCCACAGCCTCACAAAATATGAGAGGATAAAGGCAAAAGTTATATAGGGGAACTCCTGAGTTCCTCTGTCAGACATTATGCCTGTAAAAGAGTTTGTACTTTTGGCATTTCCATTCACTGACTTTCTTAACCTATTCATAAATTTTACGATAAGGGCAAATGGTTAAACTGATTATGGAATCCATACTATAGAATACTACTCGGTGACGAAAAGAATGAACTAATGACATATACAACAGACTGGATGGGTCTCAGGGGAATTATGCTGTGTTGCAAAAGCTAATCTCAAAAGGTTACATGTTGTATGAGTCCATTTATATAATATTCTTGAAATGACAAAATTATAGAGAGGGAAAAAAAACTAGTAGTTACCAGGGCTTAGGAAGAGGGGAGAAAGGGAAGTTGGCTGTCGCTCTTAAAGGGTAGGACAGGGAAAGAGGTTTTGGGAGAAACCCAACCTGCCTAAGTCTTAGTCTTGGACTTCTAGCCTTCAGAATTGTGAGAAAATAAATTTCTGTTGCTTAAGTTAAAAAAAAAAAAAAAGAGTAGTTCAAGGGGTCCTTGTAATAGAACTGTTCTGTAGCTTGACTATAGTGGCAGTCACAAGAATCTACATATGTTATAAAACTGCATTATAAAAACACGCAAATACACACACACAACACATATGAATGCATGGAAGACTGATAAAATCTGAATAATTGGGTGGATTGTATAAATGTCAGTTTCCTGGATGTGACATTGTACTATGGTCATATAAGACTTATCACTGGAATGGGAAACTGGGTGAAGGGTAGATGGCTCTCTCTTATTTCTTACAACTGCATGTGAATCTAGCATTATCTCAAAACAGTTTTAAAAGATCTGTGATAAGGATCTTGGGAATTGCAACTGCATTTTATAGCAATTTGGTATCAAATAAAGAGAATTATTCCTTCAGAATAGTAGCAGAGAATGATGATGTTCAGGTGTTTTCAACCCTAACGTGGCTGTGTTCTTAATATTTCCTACTATTATTATAATGTTACTACTTTGGGGACTGTTCTCAAAGATACATTTGCTCCCTCATCTGACCTGAGTCTATATTATAGCAGAAAGCTATTGATCAAACAATATGTCAACCTGAGAACTTTATTTAAAACTTGAGAGTATTAGTTTATAATTATTTGTTTTATTTTCTATTTTTAATATAAGACAGTAAAATAAGTAAGCAAAAATGAGATTTTTTTTTCCTTAAAAATGTGAAGGGGGAGTGTTCTGGATTTCTATGTATTTCAGCCAGAAATGGCAAACATGCAGCATATATGCTTCCAATCATCACTAGTGTATCATGGCACTTAAATTTTTAAAAGCCTGAATTTTTCCTCAGAATCCTTCTTAACATAACACTTCAGAGAGACGTTAACAGTAAATTGCCATTGACACAAGATGGAGCCCCAGAGTCAGCATTTATATGCTGTTTCTCCTTCCCAGAGAATGAGATTTTTCTAGTGTACTCTATCCTCCTGTCCACGCCAAATAAAAAGGATTTTATGCATTAACTTTTTGTTTCCTCCCCCAGTTTCACCTCATTTAAGCATGATTCACATGCTGGCTGAAATGCCTTTATTGTTCATAAATAAATATTCCCCAAATTGAGTGTTTTTGCATTTAAATGCAACATTCCTTTAAAAATAATGCCATATGCAGCTGGTAAATTGTGAACAGGTTTTATTTAATTTATTCATAGTTCAAGCAGAAAATGATCACAACTGGCCCGTGTAGGGGAAAGTAAGTTCTCTTGGGCATGTGCATATTTTTAAAGATATGTACCCCTTTTGCAATGATTAATATATACTGGCAACCTTCAGTGTCAGAGATGATCAGTTTCTAGATGCTGACACCAGTGACTTATTTTGAAGATAAAGGTATCTTTTAATCGAGGAGAAAAGGGCAAATAGGTGATTTAAATTTATTTTCTTTACATGAACTCTATCCACACTAGTATATGAAAAGCAATAAAAAAAACTAACAAATCATAGAATTATTTACCCGAAAGAGTCAATTCATCTAGTTCAGATTTCTCCTGAGTAACTACTATGTGCTAGGGCCATAGTTCCCAGAATTTGTGCCAAGGTGCCCCAGGGTACTATGCTGCCACGGGAACTTTAAATTTTCAAGGGGAACACAATAATATCTGTCAGATGCTGAATGAGCATAAGGTACTTCACATTTTCAACCTTACACCATGCTACCTTCCTTCAGATGACTTCATATCTTCGCAAAGCTGGGTTTTAGATAGTTACTGTGACAAAAAGCAAGTAAAGAATGAAAATCTTTGTGGAACAGGAAATGAAGGAGGCAGTGTTCCAGCAAGAGCACACATTCTGTTAGTAAGTAATTGTGGTTATTTACAAATATAATAAAATTGTTAATTTTTTTCTTTCAGTGTATATGTATCTTTTTTTCAAACAATTACTAAGTTGCTAAGGACCTGAAAATACTCATCAAGTTATTTGTACCTAACTACTAATGAACAGAGCTGTTAGGTATTTCTATTTTGTGAAAATATTACTTAGACATCAAATGAACTTGGGCATTGGGAAACATACTTCATCCATGTTCTCTTGTTTATTCCTCATGAAATCTCATAAGGTAGGTATAATCGGCCTAATTTTACACCCAAAGTAATTGAGACTTAACGGAGTTTGGGGGACTTGTCCATCTAAATGGCTGGTAAGTGACTAAGGCTGCAGAGCTAAGTGATTTGCCTGAAAATTCATAGGAAATTAGAGACAAAACTGAAACAAAATCCTGGTGTCCTGATTCTCCTCCCAGGACGCCTTTCACAAAGCCATGCTTTCTCTCCCTATCCTCATTTGTCTTCTTCCTTCCAGGTTTGAATTTACGGAATAAAGAGGTAGACTTCCATTCTCCATGTCTTATTTAATGACAGGAATATGTGTGCTGATTTAATCACTGCCCCACTTGATTTTGAGTATGTGAGGAAAATGTACACGGTATTATGGCATGAGGATTTGAGTTTGGTCTGAATAAACACTAAAACAATATTAAAACAACTTTCAGCTCCTGTTACCAAGGAGACCCTGAGGTCTTTCAGAGGATGATGTCCTCTCCTCGCGTTTCCTGTAGCTAAATGGTTGATTCTGTCTTTCAGGGAATTGGACACTTGGGATCTATTTTCAACCTGCCGAGCTCCAATTTAACACTGAAGAGAGTCTGGATTTTCCCATCAGCCCTCACAGAAATTATCCCTGATACCATCTTTTTAGCCCAGAGGGGCAGGCAGTATTAAAACCCAAGGTCCAATGAATGCTAGAACTTTTACAAGATTTGACACATTGATGTCTATTGTAATGGGTATTTTAAAACACAGCTTTAGCGAGCTTCGGTGAGCTTTTGCTTTGCTTTTTGTTTAGTGGCATTTAACATGCAGCCTTATGAGCAGCATGTTAAACAGTCAGTCTTTGTGCCTTGGGTGCACTTCAATAAACTTACAGAAGTTTAATTTTCTAAAATAGATTCATTACAAAGTGGTGTGACTATGACTCACATCTAGACAAGAAATTTCTATCTAAGATTTAATCTTGCTTTGATTTGGATAGCTTTCATTTGCTCAGATATTTATCAAATATATATTATGTGCCATTCATTCTGCTAGAAACTGGAGATGCAAAGGCAAAGCAAGCGTGAGACCCCGTCCTATAAATGGAAGTCATAAAAATGGAAACTCATACTCATGAGGTAGTTGCAATAATAAGACATTAATCATAAGGCAATAATAATAATAGACATTCACAAGTTCTGATTGTTGCAGCAAGAAAAGAGTTATTGGTTCTGTCTAGATGATGCTACCAAGGCAACCTTTACAGAGGAGGTATGATTAGGTTTTAACCTGAAGCTCTAGTAGGAGTTTTGCTGCGTGAACATGTTGAGAAAGAGAATTCAAAGCAGAAAGAAAAGTGTGCTCAGAAACCAGGGGCTGAAATAGCACATTGTTAGGGAGGATGCAAGTAGTTTAGTATTCTGGGCTGTGGCGTGGCTCAGAGAGGGCAGCAGGAGAGAAAGCCAGTGAGTAGATGAGATTGTCATGGCAAATGGTCTTGTACACCATGCAAGGGGATGGATTTGTGGGGTAAAGCACTGACAGATTTTAGCCTGGGGGAAGCCACAATCAGATTTGCAGACTTGAAAAACCTCTCTGCCCATAGGGTAGAGAATAGTTTAGAATAGATAAGAAGCCCGACACAGGAAGACCTACTCCAGAATCTTGCTGCCCTTCAGGGGGATAACTATGAATGCTAACTGTCACTGAATAGGACAGTAATAAGTGGGCTGGATTTATATTAGGACCTAACTGGAAATTGCATTTTAAAGTAAATCAGTGAGAAGAATTTAAATGTTATTAAAAGTAATTTTTAAAAAGGCATTAAGGGGCTTCCCTGGTGGCACACTGGTTGAGAATCTGCCTGCTAATGCAGGGGACACAGGTTCGAGCCCTGGTCTGGGAAGATCCCACATGCCGCGGAGCAGCTAGGCCCATGAGCCACAGCTACTGAGCCTGCGCGTCTGGAGCCTGTGCTCCGCAATAAGAGAGGCCGCGATAGTGATAGGCCTGCGCACCGCGATGAAGAGTGGCCCCCGTTTGCCACAACTAGAGAAAGCCCTCGCACAGAAACGAAGACGCAATACAGCAAAAATAAATAAATGAATTAATAAACTCCTACCCCCAACATCTAAAAAAAAAAAAAAAAAAAACGCATTAAGGACCAACTTCCCCAACTTGAACTTGCTCACGTGACTGATCTCATGATTTTACTAATGCCTCATCTGGAAGTCCACAAGGTATGGTGGAAAGTGGAAAGTGCATGGCCATTAGAGCCTGACAGTCATGAGCTAGAATACCATCTATCTGTGTCTTTTTTTTTCAGTGAGCTTTTTAATTCCCCTAAGCTTTGATTTTCTCATCTATAAAAGATAGTTAATAACGTCATATTTTAGAGAGGGTTAAGAATTAGCTGAGATTACTTAATCTCGTATAGAGAACAATGCTTAGTGTATAGTAGCTGCTCAAAGAGAGTTAGTTTCATTCTTACATTTTACTGCAAAAATGTTTCAGATATTATATTAAGAAATCCAGGCAGACATTGTCACATTTGTAACCTTCTTTTTGTAGCAGAAGGGCTGCAGAAACATCAGTTTTTCACTGTGACAGAGCAAACAGCTCTTCCTTCTATGTCAACCTTTCAAATATAAATATCCCCCAGGGCTCAGATCTTTCCCTAACTTTCTTCTCAAGAGGCATCATGGCATAGTGGAAAGAGTTTAGGTTTGGAAGTCAGACTTGGATTGGAGTTCTACTCCGCCACTACTGTGGGACCTTGGCAAGCTATTGTACCTCTCTGGGCCTCAGATTTTTCATTTCTTAATTAAGGATTATATGGCCTATCTCCCATGGTTGTTGTGAAGACTAGCAGGGTTTCAGGATTGGCTGTCAGCTACCATGATGGTCCAAGCACTACTTATATTCTGACATTCTTATCCCTGAGCTCAGAGTGCTATGCCCAGATGCCAACTGGATATTTCAATTTGCATATCCCTCTGGCATCTGAAAGTTAACAGGTTTATAATCTCAACTTCTCCTTAAACTTATTCTCTTGTTGTCTTCTTAAACACATGGACAACACATGCTATCATTATTTATTCTAGGCACTATAATAGAAATCTAAAAGTCCATCCTCTGCCTGCATTCAATGATAAGGTCCTGCCAATTTTCGCTCCCCCATTCCACCTGTCATTGGCATCATTGTCTCTTACTTGGATCATTGTAAAATCCCTTCCATTTGGTCCTCAGGCCTCTGGTCTTTCCCCCCTCAATTCCTTCCTGCACTTGGTCAATTTGATAGAGTTTTCTATCAAACAACACATTTGATGATATCAGTATGTGGTATCGGTATTGTCAATACAATATGATGTGTCAAGATCTCCTGCTATCTGTCTTTTTGCCTTCCCAAGCCCAGGCAGCAAGGACAGATCCTCACTTAAATGCTTCTTGAACTGACTGTCATTTTGATTGTTAATTCCACTGATATTTCCTTGATGTTTTTCTTTCTTTCTTTGTTTTTTGAAGCAGGAATTATTTAGGCTGGATGACTTTCTAAAGCCCTTCTGCAGTACCTAGCGTCCTGGAATAGTGCACAGCAAACACTATTTGTATGTGAAGGCTTATTCCCTGAGACTCTTACTGTTGACAATTCATGGTGATTTAGTGTCCCCACCTTTCCCTGGCAGAGAAAAAGTCTCCCCAACATGAACACAAAGGGGGTGCTTGGGCTTCAAGAGCACCAATGTTGGTCCTGTGCAAAAGAAGTAAAAGCAACTTTTATACTTCTTTAGTAAAACTCATACAGAGTTCTCTTTCCACTATTTTTGTCAGTATTTTTTTTTTGGCTTGTTTTTTTGATTGTGTGTGCGTGTGTGTGCATCTATGATTGGAATGAAGCTAAATGATCTAGTCTAGTGTTTTCAAAACAACACTTTACCCTGACCCCTACAGTAATAAAAACATGTTACATCCAGATTTATACACGGATGTATGTACACAGATTAAAAGTATAGTATTTTGCAAACAAAAAACCCTATTTTTTTCTGTGTGAGAGTCACTCTATTTTCTACTCTATTTCATTTTTTAAATGCTTGTCAAAACCTGGTAAATTGATTTCCTGACCCGCTAATGAATGATTGCTTGATGTTTGAAAAATACTGATCTAGTTCAACTTCCATTCTGATGTATAGAGCCTTTCCTTATAATAGTCATATTAGTAAAACAATATTTTTAATTATATGTAAATCTCACCTTCCTCTATAAATCTCACCTTCCTGATGCCATGTCCCAAGCGTATCTGTGTAATTTTTTTTTTTTTTTTTTGCGGTACGCGGGCCTCTCACTGCTGTGGCCTCTCTCGTTGCGGAGCACAGGCTCCGGACGCGCAGGCTCAGCGGCCATGCTCACGGGCCCAGCCGCTCCGCGGCATGTGGGATCTTCCCGGACCGGGGCACGAACCCGTGTCCCCTGCATCGGCAGGCGGACTCTCAACCACTGTGCCACCAGGGAAGCCCCTGTGTAATTCTTTTATGTACAGACCAAGGAGCTCCTGGTGTCGGGTGAACGTAGAGGAGACTTGGCTGAGCTGAGAAGCAGTGGTCTGGAGAAACTGGAATCTCTGCATCTCATACCACAGGGATTTTCTACTAGAGGGACTTAAAGTCAAAGCTGGGTCACTGGTGGGGCGCAGAAACTTGCCTTAGGATTTGAGAGTTCCTAGATTTTGTTCATGTGACCTGAGCCTCCCAGACACTGAGCCTTGGACTCACTGCAGCAGAATCACCTGGGAAATATTTTAATGTATAAATTCCGGTGGGCTTCAACCCCAGATTCCTGAGCGCTGAAGCCAGATCTGGTAATGTAAACATTTTAAAATCTCCCTGCATGACCCACATGTGTGAACATGACTGGAACTCTCTGATTTGGGCTTTATGAACCCCAGGTTCTTGCTCCAGAGGAGTCTGTGATCTGCCTCCTTGTCATGGTTGTGATGGGGGACAAATGAAATAGTGTGTGTAAGAACCCCCCAAACAGCCAAAAGCCCTCTAGGTGCAAGACACCAATATAGAGGTCTCCCAGCTTTCCCTGCCAATCTGGGCAAATTATCAATGATTTTCTGAATTTTGAAATTCCAGAGTCAACTGCAGTGTTTAGACTGAGCATAACTAATAAACCCAGATGGCCAAAGTGTAGAACAGAAAGCAGCATCAGATTATCTCCTAATTTGCATGTTCTCTCCTTGCTCACCTTAAAAATGATTAATTATAACGATGTGAAAAAAAAAAGATTATTTTCTTGTAATGCGTTTGAATATTTTGCTTATAGTAACATCGGAAATTTCCTAGAACTTAAAAAAAAAGTTTCACATAGGAACTCCCCTGGCGGTCCAATGGTTAAGACTTTGCCTTCCAATGCAGGGGTGCAGGTTTGATCCCTGGTCAGGGAGCTAAGATCCCACATGCCTTGCAGCCAAAAAACCCAAAACATAAAACAAAAGCAATATTGTAACAAATTCAATAAAGATTTTAAAAATGATCCCCATCAAAAAAAAATCTTAAAAAAAGTTTCACATAAATGTTTTAAAGTGTTACATAATTAAATTAAGTCCTAAATTAAAACTGACCTCTCTGAAATAAAATAACATGATGAGCTATAGTTATTGTCTGTGGAAAACAGTGGGATTTGTTTGTGTGTGTACTTGTTTTCTCCCTTTTTACAAACATGTATATCAGAAGAAACATATGAGAAAATTCACCTTATTGTAGGTGGAGCCTAAATGAATCAGTCCTAAAATACATGATAAATTTTAAGCTCATGCTATTTGACAACAGTTTGTCTTAGAAAACGAGGTGAGAATAGAGTGTTCAGCCTTTAAGGAGAGGGTATTAAAGGTTTTTCAGTCTAACTGTGGAAAAACTTTTAGTTCTTTCATGGTACTTCTCAAGTAAAGATTTTTATTTACTAATATAGGATAAATAATAGGAATGATATATAAACTCACATCCTGTGCAGGATTTACATATCAAACCCCACAGTCTCTGGGTGAGTGAATTCGGAGACTGTCTCTGCTTGGTGGCCTACAAGAGTTCAATTTCCATTTTAAAAATGAGCAATTAATGTTTTCTCAGTGGTTTAAGACATAATAAGGAGATTTTAAAAACTGAAAGGAAAGCAGTGGAATTAGAATATTCACTTGTATGGCTTCTGATAGAGCATTTGAAGTATAAAGCTATGCATGAAAAAGAATAAGAAGAACCAGTCACACAGACCTCATGGTACTGGAGCTGTGAAACACATTGAGAAACCCTTTACTAAAAGATGATATAAATTTTTAAGGTAGGAAAACCCAATCTCTTCAGGCAAAATATTTTAGGTAAGGTCTAGAAAGGAAAGAAAAATAAAATAGAAAAAACAATCACTTTCCAACTCTCCTCCAGTATCTTAATAAAAAAAGTATCTATGGAGTATTTCTTTTTAAATTTTCTGTAGCTAGATATAATCATCGCCTAGCTGCTTGAACCTCAGATGAATGTTGGAATGTGCTGAGGTGCGTATACTCAGAATCAGAAAGGAGTCTGAAGGATATTGACAAATTTTTGGTTCCTCCCTTTTATTTCATTATGACAAGAGAATAACAACACAGTACTATGAGTTAAACAGCACTTTATAGTTTATGAATCCCCTTCACATGTATTCTCTTATTTGGCCTTCATGGGAACCCCGTGAGTTACCTAGAGTCTGTCCCTGGAAAACTCGATGGTGATCTAAATATGATGAGATTTCTGAGAAGGGCAAGTGCAAGGGGAAAAAGTCATTCTTCTCCAGATCAGAGAAGGTACTAGGACTCCAAAGCTTACTCCTTGGACTTATTCCCAGGGTTCTGAATTTCATCTCATAATGTAGCAGAATAGTCTGTGGAGGAAAACAACTAAAGTACAGAAACAAAGATTCTGGTGGGATGACTGAAGAAAAAGCCTGCATTTCTGTCATGGAGGTTTCAGACCACAAGATTCTTCCACTGAAGAATGTACCAGAGTGTTGGGTCGAACCATATGAAATTGCCCAAATAGTCAAAATGGTAAAATATGGACAACTTTATACAGTTTAACTTAAAAAGAAAATCATTTTCTAGGTTACTTGTATAAATCTAGAAAGTCTGAGTCTCTCTCAACCACTGCTTTGTTATATCATCTTGACCAAGTCCATTTAACTTTCCCTGAACCCATTTCCTCATCTGTAACAAAGTAGTGTTTTTCTCATGGGACAGTTGGGAGGATCAAAATGATGTGATGAATATCTAATTCATAAACAATCGCTGCTATGTAACTAGGTATAAATTATTGCATTGGATTAGCCACGGGTTAGCTGATTGTTTGTATACTCTTGAGACATTTGAGTTTTCCCTAGTCAACCTTTAGGCCCTTATTTCTAACTAGAGTCATCTTGTGCTCTTCCCACCCCTCAATCCAATATCCAGTCATTCACTAAGTTTTTCCTATTTTATCTCCTAAATAAATTCTTTAATCCACTTTTGTGGTCTTCATTCCTGTACCACTGCTCAATCCCAGGTCCCTATCACATCTCTTGACTAGATTGTTGCAAAGATCTTTAAACTGGTCGCCCTACTTCTGGTCTTGCCTTCTTAATCCATCTTCTCCACCACATACAAGTCTAAGCATGTAACTGCATTGCTAAAAGCCTGCATTTGCTTCATAATAACCTACAGAATGAAGTCCAAGTTACCTAGTATGGCATAGAGGATTCTCTATGACCAGATCCCTACCTGCCTTTCCAGCCCCATCTCCTGTCACTGTCTCCTTTTTACTTAGTTTTAGTAACAGATAGCAAATTGTTGTTACTTGTCCATGCATGTCATCTGTTTCATCCTTCTGTGCCTATGTTTATGTGGTTTCCTCAGTCCAGACCCCATTTTTTGCTCATCCCACTGTTTTGTTTCCACCAGACTAACTCTTACTCATCTTTTGATACTCATGTTATGCATGTCAGATGGAGCTCTTCTCTAAGTCCCCAGGTTGGGGTGGGTGCCTTTCTTATTTGCTCTCATAGACTCTAACTACTGCACATAAGCATACCCAAATATGCTCTATTGAAATTTTATACTTGTGAATTGCTTTTTCTAACTCAGCAGTACTCCACAAAGGCAGAAGCTCTATCTTATTTATCTCCATAGAACAATATCTAGAATGATGTCCAGAATATAGTAGGTGCTCAATAAGCATTTGTCAGATGTTTTCAGGTGAGTTACAGGAGGCTGATACCAAGGGAGAAGCCAGGGTCCATTCTAAGCATGGCTTTGGAAGACATCATCTGAAGGCTTTCTTATCTGACTATTCAGTTGCTCTATGGCAGTAGTTCCCCAGGTAGAACTCCATGAGCAGGACTTTCTGGAAACATTGGCCCCCCAGACTGTCTGCTTACCTCATCTCAGTTACCTTGCCCAAGAGGTAGAGAAATGAAAGGAGACGTAGAAATGGGAAGCTGTCAAAGAAGGTGAAGAGATGGGACACCTCTGTAAGACATCTCTCTAAAGAATTGTAATGTGGCTTTGTTTTCAACCTAGACACTTGAAATGAATTTAAGGAGAGTAGGGACACAGTCATTATACCAAACTGTCTCTTAATGGGATGTGGGGGGAGGCAATCAGTCTAGATATTACAAAACTACTGTGTTATCCGGTGTGTCCCAGAGTTCTTAACAAATAGAGCAAAACAATGACTCATGACCCCTTTATAGCCCAAAACAAGCTGATATTCTTGCCATGACAGTCCATAAAAGCTTTGACTCTTAATCTAGAAGGAAATACAGGTGAAGGCTAATTTGGTGTCTGAGGGTGAATGGAAAGAGGATACGAAGTTTCATCATGACTGCCTGATACCTCTGATTGTCTCTGTGGTTCAATTAGCCACGTCTTGGGAGAAAAAGCATTATGAGTCTGAATGCTCCTGGATGGAAACCCAGTCCTCCAGGTAAGGTTTCGACTGCTTTGTCTCAGTGAAAACCATGTGACCTTAGTGTTGGAATTCACCTGGATGTTCTAGGAGGTGTATGTCACCTTTTCCTCCATGCATAACTTTTCATCTGAGGAAGCTTTGAGGTCTCTCAGACATAGATAATTTCAAGATACTGGAAGCATGGAGTTAGATCTCAGATGTTTTTAATAAGTACTTTTAAAAGCATTATATAGTAGAAAAATACTAGACTTGGAGTCAGACACAAATATATTTAAATATTAGTGCAATTTATTAACCATGGTGTCTTACACAAGTCACATAATCTCTTAGATTTTTACCTGCATGTAAAAAGTGGATTGATAATACCTACCCAGCAGGAATGATTTACAGATTAAATGAGATAAAATAAGTGAGAGAGCCTAGCATTGTAATTAACACACAGTAGGAACTATGTTTATTTTTTTCTTCCCTTATCATTGCTAATAACCAAGCTCTTTAGCTTCTGGGGTTTTCTTTCCTCCTTCTACTCAGTTTTGAAAGCTTCAGGTCCAGCCAAAGCACTGTGGCTGTTTGTAATAGAAACAGATGGATGACTAGACCAGCCAGAAGAAAAATAGGGAGGCTCCATGAGTGAGACATGACAAAGGACTCAGCTGATGGACTGTAATTTAGAGCATCCATCATCATGGGTCCAGGGACAGACACTGAATTCTAAGCCTGACTCAGTCCCTGATTCCTTCTGAAGTGTTAAGTAACATTTAATTTCTGACAAAGATTCACCATAATGCTTGGCATTGCTGGGTTGTCTTGGCTACGATCATTTATTATATGCTATTGTTACACATTAATGCAAAAAAAAAAAAATGAGTTCCTACAGAGGAAGGGGCTTAACCTGAGGTCCGTGATACATTTAGCCAGTTTATAATGCAGGAATAATATGCACAGGTTGGTAGATATATGTCTATGCCAATATCTTATGTGGAGAGGATCCCTATCTTTTATTAGGTTCTCAATGGAGTCTGTGACCAAAAAGAAGTGAAGAGCCACTGCTACATAGTAAAAGACCAAATTTCTTTATAGCTAGAGAGACCGTTTTCATGAATACGTTTTTCCTGGAATTCTCAAATATACTCCCTGATGAAAACAGGATTGGAGCCATGCATTGTTTCTGTGAACTGTACTATCTTATTATGGGGTTTTTATCATATTTTTTCCTCAACAGAATTCAAACAGATATTCCAAGGTCTGTTTTAATTGTTTAAGAAACATGCTTGAGTCTATAATACCCTTCCTTTAACCATGACCTTTCCCCATATTTCCTCATATTTCAAATATTTCCTCATATATCAAAACAAAATACTAACTGTTTGGTTATCTCCCATGACAGTTTCCTTTAGGATGAGGGACCAAGGCTTGTAGTTTTATTACACACAGTGACCAGGTAGCCTAGCATCCTTGACTATGCATTACTTATAAATAAAACCTGCTAAGTCCTAGAGAGTACCCTTAAGCAGTGAAGCAGCAGACTGATTGTTTCGAGCACGGTCTACCGCTGGGTAGAGCTGAGTGAAGGAGGGTGCACCACAGTGGCTGGGTACGTTTTGCCGGCACTTGATGGCTGAGAGTAAGTGAAGAAAGTAAGTCACTGTCTCTATCGCTAAAATAAAAGCTGGTAGTTCAGAGAGAGAACCGGTCCCTTCTTTTTCCCTTGCCTTCTGATTGTGTAGCTGAACCTGTTCTATCATGGGGGAGTCCTGAAAGGCCCAGAGGGATGCTCCCCCACCAGGGGACACCCCGTCACAGAGATGCCTGATCAATCTCTTCAATTTCTTCAGAGGGGAAGCCTACTCAAAACATTAGGACTTGGTGGCAAGGGAAGTGTTTCATCCCTACATGCCAACCACCGACTTAGTTCTTGCTATTGCTTTTCATTTTCCTGAATGTACGCATCTTTTTCTGTAATAATGGTAGCAAGAGAATGTAGCAGACCATCTAGAGCAGATATTCCCAGGAGTGCTGGCAGAGGAAACTGGTGGAGCGAGAGGAGAATCACCGGGTCTCCCGAGTGCCTTCAGCAAGTGCACGGTCAGGGCACTGTGTGCACCCTGCTCTCTCTCCCCAGTCACCCAGCAGACATGTACATATGGGTCAAGAGCACAGGCCTTGGGTTCCGACAAGCCTAAATGAGACCGCAGCCCATCACTTCCAATCCATGCCATGTCAGCAAGTTGTGGAACTCCTTGAAGAAGTGTTCCTTGTCTGCCAAGCAGAGATGATTAGACCTACAGCACAGTGTGGTGTTGTGCATTTTAATGAGATAATGCATGAAAGTACCTGGCAGGCATTTAATAAATGCTACCCTAAGACTAGCCAGTCTTACCCCACAGAAATTAATTTTCTGAGAGAAAAATATTATATATTTTATGTGTAATATATATTACATTTTAGAGATATCAAAAGTGAAATTTTAATATGTTTGCATATTATAGATATATAAATATATATTTAACATATGTAACATATATTCTGATATATCAATATTCTTATATTGCTTATATTTCTTAAGCAAAGATCATCAAACATCATTTAACCCATTTTTGGTGGTGAGAAGTAACAGTTTTGTAACTACTTACAACAACTAAAAAGTGCTTTTTATATTTATCATTGTTCAGAATACCACGGAATGCCCTATGCTATAATTCAACAAAGCTATCAGGCGCTGTTGTTACAAGCCAGGGTGATGTTACAAGCCAGGTAGCCTGATGATAAAAGCCCTCTCGTTTTCTGAAGAGTGTGATGGGCCATTTCCTCTCTGGCAGCTGCCATTGCTACCTATGCTTAACTTTGCCTCTTTGACCCCTTCTAATTAGCTGCTGCCCTTCTGGACTGGAAAAGAAGATTAGTAAGATTGTTGTCTCTGTCCTTAAAACAGGAGGGAACAGACAATGAGAAAAACTGAGGATCTCTTCTGTGCTGTATACACAAGTATTAGTACATCTTATTTGTGTACACACACTAGTATACCTTCTTTCACCTTTGTTTCACTTCTTCATTAACTCTGCCGGCTTTTTAGGATGTTGGCTGTACTTATGATACGTACGCTTGTATACGTGAAGATTAGCAAGTATTTAGGGAGTTTCTTTTCTCAGTGATGGAAGAAGACTTAACTTGGAAGCTCCTGATTTGTTTGCTTATATCCAGCAGGGATAGAGAAGGTCATTTTTGACACCTGAGCCTTGGCTTGACTTAGAACCCTTTTCTCAATTCAATCAAAGTTAACTTAGTTGACATTATTGCAGGGCACTGAATTAGCTTCACTGATGGGGCCCAAGATGAATGAGAAGTGTCCTGTCCTCATGCAGCCTAAGATCCAAAAGAGCAAAGACACTGTAAACTGACATATGAGGCAAAATTTGATAACTTCTATTGTGGAGTCTTAAGTTTTGGAAGAACCCAAGAGAAAAAAATCAGTTCTGAAGGAGACCCTCCTGCAGGTGTGGTGGGGTATTAATGAACCAGCTGGAGCATAGGTGGGTTCCTGTGGTTATCTGCTAAAGAGAAGGTGGTCCAAAGAGAGAGTCCTCAAAATAGAAGCTAATACATACGCCACAGACGTGCACACTTGTTTAGGGAATGAGGAGAATTTTCATTCGGTTGCAGAGCAGAGTGTTTACAAGTAATAGTGAGAGATGAAACTAGAGAAATATGATAGACCATGTCTGAAATGCCAACCTAAGCAAGGAGATCTGTCTTCTGGTAACTTCAGAGCAGACTGAATTCCGCTGAAATCACTGAGGGGGCTCTAATTAAACAAAATGGCGGAGGTGAACCAAGTGTGGGCATGTATTTAGGTGGCTGTAAAAAAGAAGGAACTACAGTCACTTGGGGTTTTCAAATGCATTGCAGAGGAGAAATATCTGGGGCAGCCTGACTAGGATGCTAGCAAACTTTTGAATTTCGCATAGAATTACTCTTGGTAGCGTGACTGTTCCAGGAAGAAAAACATACATTTGCGGAAAGTACCACATAATTAGCTTAATTCAGACTCAGCATTTGGATCTTGGTGTTTCTACAAACCCCATTTCTAATGACTTTTTTCTGTTTTGCTTTGTTTTTATCATTATAAAAGTCACCTTTTACTTCCTTCTGCCTTTGAGGTTATAGTCTCATGAAATGAAAAGTCTTTTTAGAGTACTTAACAGAAAATTTAGTCAAAACACTATGCCAAATTTCCACTTAAAATGGTATTAGTGTCACTGGAATTGTGACCCAGATTGTTGGGGGAATGCTATTCAGCAAATAGGGATTCATGACACGGTTCTAGACATTTAGAAAGTAATGAGATATATTTAGCATAGAAGTAGAAACAAAAACTATATTCAAACCTAAAACTACTTGACATTCTAGAGCACTATGGGAGATAGTTTGTGTACTTTCTCTCTCTTTTTTATATATATGTATATATAAAATATATATTTTTTATTATATATATATTTTTATATAAATATAAAATATATATATATATATTTTTTAACTTTTTGGCTGCACTGCACAGCATGTGGGATCTTAGTTCCCCCACCGGGGATCGAACTGGTGCCACCTGCAGTGGAAGTGTGAAGTCTTAACCTCTGGAACACCAGGGAACGCCAGGCTATTTTTTATACACACACATACCTATGCCCACTCATACATAATGAAGCAATATGGTAAAGTATATTGAACTAAAGTAAAGGGACAAAGGTTTGAATCCAGCCTTCTCTATAATTTTCTGTGTGGCTGGAGGCATGTTGCTTTAGTCTCCCAGCACTTCAGTTTTGCTTATCTATTAGTTAATCTGTACCCTGATATTCTGTGATTTAACTGCCTATCAGTTGTCCCATGTTATTTCCCCTTTTTAATCTTTTAATGGAGGCTTATTAAAAGCTGCTTCAAAGAACAAGAATGTTTTGCTTAAATTGGGATTTTAAGGGGGAAAAAAGGAAACAAAAATCTCCAAAGTCTTCTTCAACCATTACCTTTATGGTGAAAAGATAATTCAGTAAACCATAGTATAGATTTTTTTTTATTCCAACAATTTTAAGAATTATTTTAAGAATTTTATATCCAGACTCAGTTTCTAGAAAATATTGATTGTGATAAGCCATTGATTTGCTAAACAATTTACATGCATGATTCATTTAGTTTTCATAGCAACCCTATGAGATAAGATCCATTTTGTGGATCAGAATACTGAGGTTGAGAGAAGCATAAATTTATTGACAGTAACACAAGTAGCAAGTGGCAGAATCAATTAATTATGTGGGACTGGAGCTCTCAGCTGCAGAGGAGTGAAATGGGAGGTGCGGCTTTTGTGTATAGGGATTGGAAGAGACAGCTAGCTGACTCCCAAAGAGCCAAGCTTGCTTTCCACAGCGCAGAGCTGTTGCTGGGGAGTGACTTCACAGCCAGGGACTTTGTTTTCCAGCATCTCTTACATCTAGGTGAGACCAGATGGTATATAAGCCCAAACCCTTCTGGCCAGTGGTATATAAGCATAACTCTGTCCCTCCTGGCTGAGGTAGAAAGTATCCCAGGTAACTTCCTCATGCTTTCTTTCCCTTCCACGACAATCTTAGAGGCCGTGTCTTGAAGATGACAGAGATGGAAGGAGCCTGTGTGAACAGACTGGATGTACATAAGAAGCTAACAGCACTCTCTGATCGATTGGCTGTGGAGAGGGAGGGAAAGGAGTCAGATAGCTTCTTAGATTTCTGGATGGAGCATCTTGAGGGATGATGGTACTATTTTCCATGGAGAGGGAACCTCTGGCAAAGGAACTGGCTAAGGAGGAAGTTCCAGTTTAGATTATCCATGCCTCGTGTAAACACTTGTCCTTATCTTAATAGATTGTTGAAAAGCAAATAAGCAAGATTTTATAGAATTTTAGAGTTAATGCTACCCAAAGGAAGAAATTGGAAAATATGCTCTTAGATGTTTTGCTAGGGAAAATGGATTTTCCTCCCCTTTTCATGCAAACAAGGGAAGAGAGAGACCTTATCATTAACACTGGATTGGATACTTTACTTTTTTTTTTTTTTTTTTTTTTTGCGGTACGCGGACCTCTCACTGCTGTGGCCTCTCCCATTGCGGAGCACAGGCTCCGGACACGCAGGCTCAGCGGCCATGGCTCACGGGCCCAGCCGCTCCGCGGCATGTGGGATCTTCCTGGACCGGGGCACGAACCCGTGTCCCCTGCATCGGCAGGTGGACTCCCAACCACTGCGCCACCAGGGAAGCCCAGTAACTTATCTTTGATTTCACATAATTCAAGAGTCATATTAGACACTGTATCTCTAGTCCAGAAGAGCCCCTGGCACATGATAGACGTCCAATACGTTCCTGTTCTATCAACCATCAAATGAGAAGATGAGATCTTCTGATAGTGATCCCAAATACAGGAGCTTGCATGACTCTGGGCATTGAATAAAAGGCTAGAGTTCTCTCCCTGCCCAACACTGAGAAACTGATGAGAGAATACTGACCAGTAATGGGGAAAATTGCCATCTGAGCTTCCTAGGTAAATATGCAGACCTAGAATCAGAGGTCATTTGTAGAGTAACAAACATGAATTTAAGTGATTGGAATATAACATTGGTAAATGAAGCAAGGGAAGAGTAACATGGCTGTTTAGTCTACCAAGATGCTGAGGGCATGGCTTAATAAATCAAAAAGCCTACCAAGGGTTAATTTTCCAAGAGGGTGGACTTGATATTTTCTACCTCCAATGAGAATAGACTAAAGGAGAGTAGATTTTCATTGCAACTTGGTAGATTTATATTATACAACAGGCATAATTTCATGACATTGAACTTTGTTACCTATTGAAATGTATAGCCAAAGGATAGATGGGTGAGTGGGTGGGCAGGCAAATGTATAGAGGACAAGTGACTAGATAGATGGATGATGATGATGAGATTATAAATCTTACAAACAGAATCAATCCACATGCATTCCAGAGACCTCTCAAAAGGACTTAGACGCGAATTCTGTATTTAGTTCCTTTAAACCCTTATTTTGTGTATGTTTCTCTGATAACTGATCTTCTTTTTAAAAAAAACAACTTAATGTTTATATGTTTTTAACTTTTTAAACCATTTCCATTCCATTTCAGAAGTAGACTTCATGGATTCCCAGTAAATAAGGTTGGCTAATAACCTGTGATGTATTGAGTCAGCCATGCCATGTAAATCTCCTTTCCTTTGTTCAGCTCTCTGCCTCTATGTAGTAGGTTAGAATTAAACCAAAATGATTCTTTGTAGGACATGTTCCAGCTTTTTTTTTTAAATTCACATTTGAAGAATTTAATTCACAGCGCTAAATGCCACATGTCGTAACAATTTAGAAATTTGACCAAAGGACTTGCTCCTTCCTCTCCAGATGAAATATAAAAAGATGAAATATAAAAAGATGAAATATAAAAAGACAAGAGCATACGAAAAGCATTTCTGTCGTTGTGCAGTTTGCTTTCTTTTGGATTTATTTTCTTGTTGAAAATGGAGTGTTTGGAAAATGAGATTTGGTGAATTTTTCTGTTTATGCCTGAAATGAGATTTGGTGATTTGTTTTTTCTGAAAACCAGAATCCTTCTGTGCAGGATCGTTAACTTCAGTTCTGTTTACGTGTCAGTGTCAGGCTGGGGAGGGACTGGAGATGGAGGGGAGAGAAGAGAATCAATGAATGTGGGGAAAGAGAATGAGGGAGAGAAATAGAGAATAAGAGGAAAACCATTTTACAGAACAAGGTTCCCAAGGAACACGTCAAATTAATTTCACTAGTGTTTGAAGTGTTATTCTCCCTACCTGGTAGGAGCAGAAAACAAATTCTATATACCACTAACCCAAGTAAAAGTAACACTGGCTTACTTTCAAATCATGCTGGGATGACCAGCTGATTAAAGTTTGGAATAGATTTGCACACAGTAAAGGCTTCATCAATGATGTATTTTCCTGCTTCAGGAGATTGTTGTATTTCTTACTGTGAGTTTTTAAATCCCCACTTATATTTTATGATAGATGTTAGTAAATTACATTTCTTGATCTTGGTTTTTTTTTATAGCTGTAACCAGGAGAAGCTTGAGATTTTGAAAATTTGATTATTTTCAAATTTTGATGTTGTATTTTTATTTCTAAAGGAATAGAGCTAGGGAGATGCTGTAAGTGCTGAAATCAGGCATTTAGTTACTTTTATGTAATCTGTTAAAATAGCTGATTTCTAGTTGCTTTGTAACTATCAAAACTGCAAGAAAAGCAAGAAAAATATGCATAAAGTGATGCGCAATATATTTTATGTATGATACGAAGCTTTTACACCCATTTAAACTTTACAAAAACCTTTCATGATAGCTGAAAAAACTGAGAGTCGGAGAAGTTACGTAACTTACCCCAGGAGGTAGTGAAGATGGAATTTGAACAAAAGTTTTTCAGAGCTCAAAGCTCCTACGTTTTTTTACAACTGCATGTTTCCCATGGATCTTGTTACTGTATTTAAAGCTTAATAGAAGTTGTTCACCTGCTTAAAATTCTTCCCATTCCCACTCAACTCCTTCATTGCACTGATATTGGCATAGCAAATACTAAGTTCGTTTGTGGCAAACCTGTTCCATGACCATTTTCTTTTCAACATTTCTTCCATGTCTCCAAAAGATCAAATATTTCTTTAAAAGTTGTCACTATTTGGGCTTCCCTGGTGGCGCAGTGGTTGAGAGTCCACCTGCCGATGCAGGGGACGCGGGTTCGTGCCCCGGTCTGGGAAGATCCCACATGCCGTGGAGCGGCTGGGCCCGTGAGCCATGGCCGCTGAGCCTGCGCGTCCGGAGCCTGTGCTCCGCAAGGGGAGAGGCCACAACAGTGAGAGGCCCGCATACCACACACACAAAAAAAGTTGTTACTATTTTTAGCCCTTGAAGTCTTGATTGTCTTACAGTCATCTCCATTTCAGCGCACTAACCTGAACTCCCGTATATCAAATCTGAATTTCAACGTGGCATCCACATCAGCCTCTTTTGCAATCCAGCACCAATGGAATGTGTCATTAAGATGCATATTTCCCCCAATAGGCTCAGCTCAGAATAAAGGGGTACCATATTGTAAAGAGGCTCTGTGCTAAGTACAAAGATCACCTGGATTTCCTTTGAGTCACATAAAAATGAAAGTAAAGCATTCAGACCACATGCATACCAATTTTGAACAATCTGGAAATGTGTAGAGCAACCAACAAACTTTTGTTAAGTGACTACCCTGTGCCAGGTACTGCTCGACACTGAACTTGACTTTTCATATTCCCTGGTACTCACCTCTATTAAGCGTCCCCATATCTTAGGCAATAGTCTAGGCACTGGAAATCATAAATATCATAAAAAATCTTGGGAGAGAGTGGCCTTCATCTTAACTGGTCTTACATTTTTCTGTAAGACCTTCTTAGGACAAAGAATCTGAATTGGATTATAGTACCTATATTTAAAACTTAGGGGAAGAGCTAATACGCAAAGCATTTTAATCTTTCCTGACAGAAATACAGTGGCCATTATAATTAATAGACATTGCCAGTGAGAGTTGCTGTCAATATGTGGCATTACGCCCAGGGCAATTAAATTTGCCTGTTTTTTATTATTGAGACCAAATGTTTGGCCTGGGTTTCTGCAGAAAATAAGTAATTCCATTACATGTGATTCACCTTTGAGTAACCCTCCAAGCTGACGAAGACTCAAGCTTGAAAATTTACATTTATTACAGAAATAATCCATTTAGCAAACATTTATTGGGTCTCCTTATGTTCACTGGGCAGCACAAAAAGATTTAAACATGCAAAACACAGTCTTTGTGTTTAACAAATGTACTGCCTAATTTCCCTAAAAATGTTTCTCAATTAAAAAAAAAAATCAAGGTTTTGGTTTTTTTGGTTTTTGGTTTTTTTGATAAGAAGGCAAGACGAATTGTCAACCAACAGAAAGATATTCCAAAGACTTGAAGCGCATAGACTCTGGAGTTAGGCAGAGGGGACTTTGAAATGTGGTCTGTCCCAACTGCTGGGAACTAAACTCCGAGGGAGCCCTTGGATAAGTGCCTGATAAGAGTGGCATTGTATATCTGAAACCTTCAGCCATACCAGATAGTTTAGTCTAACAGTGTGATTTGCGGTGAGCATCTGTCTTTGCATGCCTGAAGCTTTGGGTTTATCAGTTGACATCTAGGGGACTGTAGACTGAAAACCTCAGGTCAGTCATGCAGGTGTTCCATGCCTATGTGAGCTGACCCCCAGTAAAAACTCTGAACTTACGTGAGCTTTCCTGGTCGGCAACACTTCACATGTGTTGTCATACATTGCTACGGGGAGAATTAAGCACTACCCATGCAAAAGTAGGAGAGAACAACTGGAAGCTTGCACTTGTTTTTTTCCTGAAATCTGCTCTAAGCATCCTTTTTCCTTTGCTGATTTTAATTTGTAATAAGCCTTTCTGTAATAAACTATAACCATGAATATAAAAAAAAGAAATGTGGTCCGTCAATTGCCACCTGTGTGACCTGACACCAGTCACTCCTCATGCCCCATGGTATGTAATCAATACAATAATAATAGCTCCCGCTTTATAAGGTTGTGTTGTGCTAAGATAAGGAAGTTCCTGATGAATTTCCTGAAACATCTTAAGTACTTAACAAATTACATCTATTGGTTTTTATTCATGATGTGTGTTTTGGGCTAAATTTAGCTTTTCAATGTGCCACTGTATACATTCTTCACCTAAAAATGTGGTGAGGTCACCCCACACCCCTCCCCCAATGCACATGCTGTCAGATAGGTCCACCCCATGCAGCTTAGGGCTCCTTCTCTTTCCCTGATACCTCCATACATACAAATAAATATTCAAACACTAAACATCAATGGAATGTAGATTGCAAACATCCAGAAAAGTCACTTGGTTTTTCTTTTAATTATTATACAAACATTCAGTGGCTTTTTAAAAAGGTGTTAAGACAAACATGGAAAGTGTGTCCACCGTGTACTAGGCATGGCCCTGGGTACCGAGAGAAGCATCGGGACTACCCGATAAGTCGCTTGGCTTGGAGGCATACAGACCTGGCTCAAAATCTTGGTCTTATCTAACTTGTTTGTTTGGTGATCTTGGAAAAGGAACTTAATCACTTTGAGTTTATTTCTTAATCCATAAAGTAGGGGTTAGTGATACCGTCTGGGCTTGTTGAAAGTGTTAGTTTGTGAAAATGCTTAGCATAGTGCGTGACACGTATGAGGGATTCAGTGAACCAGCGCTGCCTTCCCCTCATTCCTAGGGATTATAGAGAGAAAAACTGAGGCTATTCCTCCAAACCTCATGTCCTGGGAGGATATGAATCTTACATTGAAAGTAACGCAGTGCCTCTCAGATTCTCTATACGTTTTGCTGCAAATGACAGCCAGTAAGAGGTCCAATTAAGATTTGATTCCAGGGCTTCCCTGGTGGCGCAGTCGTTGAGAGTCTGCCTGCCGATTCAGGGGACACGGGTTTGTGCCCCGGTCCGGGAAGATCCCACATGCCGCAGAGCAGCTGGGCCCATGAGCCATGGCCGCTGAGCCTGCGCGTCCGGAGCCTGTGCTCCGCAGCGGGAGAGGCCACAACAGTGAGAGGTCCGCGTACCGCAAAAAAAAAAAAAAAAAGATTTGATTCCAGATCTTTGGATTCCAAAGAAAGCAGTCCTTCTGCTCCCTTCCACCACGTCTCCTGCTCTGTATCTGGGAGGGGCATCTTCATGCTTCTGGAGGAGATACACGAGAAGATTGTTTGCATTCCTCTGTGAACTGTGTCTTGCATACTGACCCTAAACAGCTGTCACTGCCACCCTCTCCTCTTTCTTCCAAAGCTCTAGGTCACTCTGAGAGCCAGCTCTGTGCCCAGGCCATGACTGGTCCAAGCTCTGCTCAAAAGCACTGTTTGTAGAGGAGTGGGAAGAAGGATCAAGTACACCCCAGGAACATGATCTGCAAAAGTGACACCTTTTCATCAATTTTAAATGCAAAATGCTTATATGGGGGGTTTAACACCATAATAAAGAGCTGTTAGTGAAAGCAGTGTGTAAGACTGTGACATGAGTGAGGAAGGTAATAAAATATAGTGCCACATCTCTTCCCATCCCAGTCCCTTTAAGTTATCTTGGAGATAAACCAGTTTGCTGCCAACATGCTGATAGGATGGTGACCAGTCTACCTTTGACCTCTTCTTGTTGTCTTACCAGCTAGCAGTGGAATGGTAGGAATTTAGGACAAGGAGAGAAAAGAGGAGGTATTGGCAAGACTCTCCACGTTCACTCCTATGTGGCAGGAGAGCGTCTTGTGAAGGCCAGCAGAATCTTCTGTGAGTTTGGTCCTCAGCTCCTACCTACAGGATGCTCCTTGATTTCTCCTGTTTTGGACTCAACTCCAAGACTGTTATCTCAATCTGTCCATCTATAGAACTAGCCTTCATTTTTAGGGAAAAATATTTCAATTGTAATTTTAAGAAATAGAAGATGTGAAACCAACCAAGCAAAAACTCTGTATTTCTTTTGAGTATCAGATTTTGATGTTTTACCTAAAATTAGTATATCGTATAGAGGCTAAATTTTCTGTTTTGGAGGATCCCTCTGACAAATTCTGTTTTCACTGTAACATTTAAAGGCTCAAATTTAGAATTTAGTGTTTGCTTAGTGAATCTCTATAGAACAGTTACACTTGGGAGAGAAGGAAATTGATAAAGGTAAATTTTTGCTGTATTATTTCTTCCTCACCTGTGGAGTTGTATACTCAAAGTCAGGAAGGTATCTTTATTTTTTAATTAGTTAGGAGACATTTCAGAGAAAAACATAGTGAACACAGTAATTTGTGTTTTAAATTTAAAAGACTTTTAAAAGAAAGGTTTATTTTTTTAAAAGGCTTTCAAACTTTTTGGAGTTATCATAAGAAATATATTTTACATGGTCACCCAGTTTGCAGACACTCACCACCCACACAGCTGAGGCCAAGAATTTCATGATGCAGTCTTCATCCTTTCTACAGGCAATGCACACTTAGTTTTTCTCTTCTACTTTATTTTCGAATGAAAGTTTCACCCTAACAAATTGATTTCTTAAGCTTCCAATGGCCTGACTTGCAGTCTGAAAAGAAGGTGAGAAATAATGTCTCTGTTTTAACACAATTGAGTAAATCATTTTAAGGAATGTTCTATTCGTGAAACACTATGGGGCAGTGAAAATAAAGACAGGCATCTACATAGTAGAGTGGCTGACTTCACAGAGCTTACCATCTAGTAGGGATTAACATAACATTGTGATCTGATGAGAAAAGCTGAAAGGAACATTACATAAAAATGTGTTTATGACAAGCTTTTTGTAAACAGCTATTATGTGAGAGAGAAAAGCTGGGGGGTTGTTGTAGTTGTAAATTCTTGCGGACATATCACTTTCGCGATGGTGAAGGTCATCATGAACACAGATTTGTGACTATATAGCTCCCAGTTTCTTAACTAAATATTTGACAACTTTACAAAAGAATAAATAAAAAGGAAAAAAAAGATTCCAAACTTTTAAGCCAATCTTCCTCGTCTCTTTCTTTTCTTTTTCACTCCCTCCTATCTTTCTTCCCTCTGGTCACAGAATAATCTGGCTTGAGCTATTCTGTTTCTTTTTTATTGTGATAAAATACACACGACAAAATTTACCATTTTGGCTATGTTTAAGTGTATTCAGTACATTCTCAGTGTTGGGCAACCATCACCACTATCCAGTTCCAGAACTTTTATATCATCCCAAAAGGAAACTCTGTACCAATTAGGCAGTCACTCCTCATTTCCCCTCTACTCCACCCCTGGCAACCTCTACTCTGCTTTCTGTATCAGTGAATTTGCCTACTCCAGATATTTCACATAAATGGACTCATGCAATAGGTGGTTCTTTGTATCTGGCTTCTTTCACTTAGCATAATGTTTTCAAGGTTCATGCATGTTGTAGCATGTGTCAGTATCACATTCCTTTTAATGACTGCATAATATGCCATTGTATGGGTACATCACATTTTGTTTATCCATTCATTAGTTCATGGAGAACTATTTCATTTTAAGGGGGATTTTATTCAGAAAATAATTGTAAACTAATCAATTGGACATACCTTTAGAGGTTTGATTACATATATGTATATATATATATATATATACATATATATATAGGCACCAAAAGGCTTTCAAAGAAACCTGATGTCTCTTTGTAGAAGTTTGAGCATGAGAAGAAGTGCTGTATATCCAGAAGCTCATGAGATAGTACTGGATCTGACCTATGGATTTAGGGTTCATCTGCATACAGATGGAAAATAAAACCATGTGAGTGAATGAAATTGCCCCAGGGAGAGAGTGTAAAGGAACTTAGGACAGAGTCCAGAGGTACTTTGGGGATCCATGGAGGGAGAAAGAGCCTCCAATTTCCTCCCTAGAGATGATGATAAATAAAACCTAACTCAGGTGAACCCTCAGGCTCATCATTTGCAAAGAAAACATCTCCTACTTTTTCACAAGGTTTGTAAGAAAATTAAATGAGTCAACATATGCAAAGCAGCTGGTACCTGGCCCATAGGTAGGACCTCAGTAATGATAGCTACAAATATTACTATATATATTTGTGCTGTCACTATTGTCAGTTTCTGCATGTTTCTTTATTTCACTATCTTGTAATATCATATCCAGGACTACCTATTTTGAAATAAGCTCTCCTACCCTCTTAAAGCTCAGTCTGTTTTTAATTTTGTTGTTGTTGTTGTTCCCAGACTTTGCTAGCTTCTCCCATAATACCGATGGAAGCTAAAAGAATCTAAATTAGGTGAAGGGACGCTAAGAGGCACAGGCCAGACTTCCGACCCAGTTCTGCATGCACACAGGAGGATGTTCTCAATTCCATAGCTTGGAAGAAAACTGTTCTAGCCCCAGATCATCAGGACCTTAAAATTCTTTCTCTTTAGATCTCTTTGTTTTGATATTGGCAAGGGAAAAGTTATTTACTTCATTTCTCAAAGACACTTGATTTTTTTTCCCTCCTATTTTTGGTAAAGAAATAGTTGACAAAAATTCATGACCCAGCCTAAAAACAATTACACTATATTGGAGTCAGAAGTGAAAAATCATTGGATATACTGTTTTTTAAGCTTATCATTTTACCAGACACAGTGTCTTAAACTTGTTACTCCTGTAAGATTTTTGACTGTCCTTGCTCTCTTCTGAAGAATTTCTTTGAATATTTTTAAATAAACTCTCAAAAGACTTGACCACACCTCTCCGTTCACTTTTAACATGGTTGGTATGACTGTTTCTTCCTGGGTCTTCTCAAAAAGCTGTTAAGATATGAATAACTTTTATATTTCATAACTTTGTATTAGTCTTTCAGAGTTTTCTTCATACTCATAAACTTCTCACATCTTTCCACCTTTCAAGGGGGAAAAGGTCTTCAGTGTTTTTTCTTATGCAATAATTCGATTAGTTTTGTTTTTCTGGAATGTCACATCTCTAGTGTATTCCTATTTATGTTCCATATATGGGAATGTATTTTACATATGGGAAATATGACTTTCAGTGAAACTAAAACTACAGAATGGCATTGCATTTTGTGAACATATGCAAATTCTTTCATTCCTTATTACTGGCTGATTTGTTGTACACTGAGAGATGGAAATACAAAAAGAATGTAACTCATACTCATCTACACAATTAGAAATGATGCTGGGAATGGACTCTGTCTCCTGAAGCCTGATCCAGGGCACTTTTCACTGGAAAATGGACAACTCGTGACGTTCACGACCTAGTTCATGTTGGCTATTATCCAAGTTTGGTGGTCAAAAACAGGACAGAGTCTATGGAAAATTACTATTGCCTGCTCTGTTACTAATTTAATACAAGAATTACTGGAATTTGTCTGTATTTTCTCATCTGTTTGGTAGGGCATGCTATCTCTTGTCTCATGGTCAAGTTGCAGAAAATAGAGTAATTTGAAAACATAAGATAATAATAGCATTTGGTTTATAATTCTATAAAAACCAGTAGTGACTGGTGAATATAGCATTCATTGTGACTCCAAAGCTGAATTAGAAGCATGGAGAAGCCAAGTAAGAGACTTGAAGCCCAAGAACAATTATAGGAGGAAAATGATTTTAACTACAATATTTTGTCCCTATAAGAAGATAAGGCAATTACAGGTGAGAAGAAAGAAGTTTTTCACAATCAAAATTAAAAATGAACAGAGAGAAGGTGTTCCTAAATATTATGGGTGGGTAGTTTTAAATGTCAATAAGTTTTCTATAAACTCTTCACGTGGAGGGTAATGGAGAATAGCTTAATGTGGGAGGAGATTTTTTTTTAAACAAACATTGACATTTTAAAGACCTAAACATCTTAAATGGAATGACTATTCAAATACAAAATTAGACAAACCGAGGCATTTTGGAGATTATATTTGAGTAGTATCCTAAGAGCCAGATAATGAATGACTCAGATCATCTGAGTGGTCTGGGCTGACTCACATGTTTTAAAAAAAGATGTCATCAAATCTCTGATTTTGTCAGTGTTTTTCCCCTTGATCCACCTGGTAGTGCCAAACAAATCCTGAACGTCAGTTCCAGCTCTAATTTGTCAGGATGAAGTTCCAAACCACCAGTAACAAGTCTAAGGTTTTGACTATATAGGCATTGGTATATTTGAATAATACTGACTAACATGAGAAACACACAAGCCACATATGTAATTACAGGACACGTGGGAGATAGGAATCCCTGACAGAGCCTTGACAGGAGAAGAATAGAAGATACAAGAGTAGGCTTGGTTTGTCCAGGATGGAAGTAAAGGAGACTTCTTACCCCAATACCACCTGAATGATGCTTCCTGGAAAACATCTTACATCAACAAATATTATCTGGTTCCTCTACTTGGCGTAGAGGACATACCAAGGGTATCCTTGGCCTCTGTCCTAGAAAGGCTTACAGTCTATGAGGGAAACTGACGTAGGAACTAATAAGTGGAATGCTTTGATATATTGTAATACATATAACAGCAACATTTGGGGGAGCATAGGATAGTCAGTTCTGACAGCACTAAGATTGAGAGGCCCTCACAGAGGAGGGGGCATTTGACTGGGCTGTGAAGGCACATATGGAAGTTGTAAATATCAACAAAACAGGAAAAGCATTTCAGCCAGTGGCAAGGACCACATAAAGAGAAAAGAGATACAGGAGAACAGATATTGGGGATGTTCAGAGAATCCAGTATAGCCACTGAATTGAGGAAGTAGAAAAAGATGAACTGGGAATATGGGATACAAAGAAGTGTCAGGCCAATGTGGCTGTTTCGTATGGTTTACATAATCTCTGTCTTGGAACTATCCTAGTGTCCAGAATCCGCCTACCCTGGAAATTACTGTTCTTCTAAGTCTGTGATGGGGTTTCTTGGCACAGCGCCAATTTGGGCGATGGCTAACAATAGTCTAAGAAAAGCTTGCCTACTTTATTGTACTTTGTCCTGATCTCCTTTCCATTTTTTTTTTTAATATTCTTACATCGCTCATAGGGCTAAGAACTTACAGTGCCATGTCCTTGATAAACATCTGTTGAAAAACAGTAATGAATCCTATGCACATGCACACACACACATGCATACACATGAAGAAACTTTCACGGGTTTTTGAACGTTCAAATTTAACTAATATATTGTAACTTTAAAAATATGTTCACTTGCATGTTGCTAGGAACATTCAAATAGAAAATAGATTTTTTGACCTTTTGTTGTTTTCCCACAGGATTGAAAAAACGTACAAGGAAGGCCTTTGGAATACGGAAGAAAGAAAAGGACACTGATTCTACGTATGTACTTAAGGAGAGCACCACTGCTCAGCATCAGCTGGCTGTGACCGTGTGGAAACGCAGATCTGCTGTGGTCTGCTGTATAGCAGAATAATGAACCTATAAAAACGTTTTTATCGTGCATAAATTTTATCACAAGGTGCTGAGAATTGCCCTGTGGGCTTGTCCTCTGAGAATTTATAATTCATGGAATAGAATATCTATCACGCAAATTGAAGTATCTTTCATATAACTAAAAGAGCTAACATTTGTTATGACTACCGTGGTAACACGTACTTAGTAAACGCTCAGTGAATGGTAGCAGCCACTACTCCTGTTATCATTAATACAAATTAATATGTGGTAAGTTCCTTAGGAGCGATTAGAATTGGAATTTCCAGGGAATTGGAGGGTGGGAAAGCTCATATTTGAATACATGATCAGTGAAGCTTCAAAGAGGGAGGAGCCTTGATTTTGGCCTTCAAGAAGATGAGGACATGCGTTTCATGCCAAGGGACAACAGCCAAAGCAGAGATGTGGAAAAGCCAAGTAGGTATTCGGGACAAGCTAAACAGAGCAGTCTGTCTACTTGTCGGCCACACGTAAATGTAATAGTGGGAGGCAAGGCTGCAAAGGAGATCAGGGCCAGATAGGAAGGGCTTTAAGTACCAGCCAGGCTGAGGTGTCTGGGCTTCCTTCCTTAGGCAGTGGGCAACCTTGAAGCCTTGAAGGCTTTTAAACCAGAGACTGTAAAGGATTGGGGGGTAAAAAGCTATTTTTTGTCCAGATATCAAGTTTTAAGTCCCCTGTTCTTACCTTTTCTTTGTGTTTTTTCTTTTAGTAAATAATTATTTCATGGAAGCTGTATTTACTCTAGTCTTGCCAATTTTTCTAAATGATTAAATTAGAAAAAAATTTTTCTGAGCATTATATAATTTTCATTATTTCTTAAGAAATTGCCAACTTTGATACATTAACCAGAATAGGAGATGGTTCGTTCACCAGAGTCGGAAGACCTGGGCTCTGGTTTCAGCATTGCCAATAGCTCCACGGACTTAGAATACACTTTCCTCTAATGGGCCTCAGTTTGCACTAGATGGAATTGAATTTCCATAAAAGGCCAGACACTGTAGCAGTCCGTCTGTCAACAGAATCCTTTGCCACCTACAATGTGCCGTGTGTTGTGGGGGACACTATTAGACATATCTCAGGAGAACATCATTAGCAGAAAACAAATCCATTTTTCTTTGAGATGGTTTCTGTAACTGACTATACATAATCTCTGGTGTGTGAAGAAAATTAGAAAGGAAAGAAGCTCCCTCAAAAGGAAAAAGAGGTCAAACAACCTCCCCAGGGCAGACTGAGCTCATTTGCAGGTGGCCAAAGTACCACTCTTCCATCACCACTTCTAAAAACATGAAAATGAGGAAGTTACTCTTCATGGCTTTGTGTAGATGCCCAATATCTCTCTGAAATATTCTAACAAGACATTTTCTTGTAAAATCCCAAGCATCTGTCCTTTACTTCTTATCATCTGAGCGCCCCAGTTTACTTAGGTGATAGCAAATTAGCTATAAACTGGTTCCACCAGCAGTGATGGTCAAAGGACAAGACGTTTAGTGTAAGCCTTTGCTTTTCATGAGCCCCTGCTCTCTAATTGGGTCATATATCATTCTTGCAGAAGGCTGGAGAAATGTTCTGGCAATGTGCTATCCCTTCAGATTTAGGTAATGCTTATGTTAGTCTGCAGTCACTGAAACCCTGTTGATACAAACTGTTTTCAGGGCCGTTGCAACTCCGTGAGGGTTGACAAGTAACCTGCTATGGTAGCTGCCAGTTCCAACTTCAGTTGATTGAGTGTCCTTAGATAGAGTGGGGTTAGAACCAGAGCTTCCTGATTTGATCAACGTTACAATGGCTGATAGAAAGAGGAAAGGAGAGAGGAGCCTGTGCTACGTGGCAGGCCCTGCGCAGGGTATTTTGTATGTACTGATATCCTTTTTAATCCTCATTGTAATTCAACAAGGTTAGAAATAATATCTCAATTTTGGAGATGAGAAATCAGTGCCAAAAGGAATTAAGTAACTTGCTGAAGGCTACCCAGAAAAATAAGACATGGAGCCAGTATTCTAGTCCAGAGTCAAGTGCCTATTCTTTGATTACTCAGAAAAAAAAAAGAATAGATGCGCAAAATTATATTCAAGACCAATAGGAGGGTAAAAGAGAAAAGGCAGCAGTGGCAAGAGGTGACTGTCACTTTTTAAAATAGAGGCAAAGTGTTCCTGGTAGATGATCAGTTTTAAAACAGAATCAGTAAATATAATGGGTCTGCTCTTAAAAAGAAAAAAAAATTATTTAAAAATGTATAAAACTTAATAAAAGGGGGTTAGGCAATAAACTGAGGACACATGCCCCATTGTCTGAGGCTGCTAAAATCTCTCTCTCTACTCCCCATCCTAGGTCAGCTTGTATAATAACTTTATTCTAGGTAGCATTTAATGAGTATTTACTATGTTCTAGGTACTATTCCGGGCTCTTCATTTATATTAACTTATTGAATCCTTTAACAGCCCTATGAACTATATGCTGTTATCACGGCTGTTATATAGATGAGGAAACTGAGACACAAAGGAGTGAAGTACTGGTCCAAGGTTATGCAACTAGGAAATATAAGTTGATTGAACCTGGGCAGTTGGGCACTATAGCTAGTGCACGATACCACCATGCTTACTGCTGTCATACGGGGAAGCAGCAGCCCTATTTCCATCAGTGGATAAGACAAAGGATCAGAATAGATACCAACGCTGCTATGTACAATTACAATTATTCTGATTAAGATTTTTGAAGTGCCATCCCTAGAGCTGTAATATGCATGAGACCAAGTGGCCTCCCATTTAAGTTCCCCTATAGCTATGCCCTTCTACCTGGACCAATAGTGGGCAACACCACAGCCAGGACTATCTCCAGAGCCTTGTCTTCTCCACATCTATCACCTGCCCCGAAAGACAACCCCACGAGGATCAGTGCCTCTGGATGTGTCCTATGCAAAATTTGATGCAATCTCCTCTCTATCAGTTCCTTTAGCAGAGGCTGAAATCCTAGTAAGAAATGCTCATTTTTTGAAGTGTACAAATCTAGGGAAAATTGACTTTGATGAATATGGGTTGGTACCTTTCCTCTGTACTTTCCTACCACCTGGGTTTACTACGGCCATAATAACCCACTGGATTTACTTGCCTGTCTCATTCTCTCTATGATGAGCATGTCTTCTTCATTATTTTATCTCCTGACCCTAGCCTAGTGCCTGGCCTATTATAAGCACTCAATAGTTGTTCAATGAATTATATATAACTTTTATTGGCTAAGACTCTTCCTATCTTTCTATCTTAGATGAAATTTCTTTGAACCAACTTTTTCCCATAGCCAGCGAATGTCCAAAGATCCTAAGATTTCTGTCAACTCCCATGGTCTTTCAATATCAGGGTCCTCTCTGCTTCTAGCCCCTGTATCACTGATTCATCCCTGTATCCACATGGACACAGAAATGATTATGGAAAATGATGCTCTCCCATCAAGTGTTTTGTAATACAAGTAGAATATTCTGCTAATTTTGAAGGGGGTGTTGGTGGGGAAGGGGAATCACATCTTGAAGCCAAGAAGATGTCCCACCAACTCTGCATTTCTCTCTCTCTCCTCTGTCCCACCCTATGAAGCAATAAACAATTTTGTCACTTGGTCCCACCTGCTAAGGAACAGTTCCAACCACACCAAACTCTTCAAGATTTCATAGTCCACCCAGGCACTTACTAAGGTTTTCTTCCAAACAATGCAGGTCCCCATCTAAGCATAATTCTGGTCTCCATGTTAATAGAATAATATTTTTCTAGCTCCTTACAGAATTAATTAATATAAGAAGTTATAAAGTGACTACTCTTTTTCTTCTCTCTTTCTCCGATTCCTCCAGCTCAGTTTTCCAAAGTAACAATAATAATACCCTTCCTCTATGGCTATAAAGTCTAACATGGCTGCAAGTGAACAGTTTTGTGTTCCTAGGGTAGAGACATCACGGAAGAGGAAAAAACCTGTAACAAACAAACAAACATTTTTGAATACTTAGTATGTGTCGGGAACCATTATAAGTTCTTTATATACCTTATCATATTTAAGCTGGCTTAGAGAACTAAGTAATACTCAATATGTTCAAGGTCAGAGAGCTAATAAGTGGTAGAGTCCGGACACCTGGCTTCATCCTACTCTAAAGCCCTTATTCTTAAGCACTGCAGCCTAGCTTCACCATGGATTAAATACCCTGGACTTTAGTCATCAAAGCAAGCCATTTAGCAAAATTGCCCTCCATTTCCTGTTCTGTAATCAAAGGAGCAGTAACTCTAGAAATATGGAAGAAAATACAGATTCTTAAAGTAAGTTGAAAACTACTTTGTAGTTTTATAAGTTCTTCTTATAAGTATAAGAAGTTCCTTCTTATAGGGGGAAATTCAAGACCACTTATGGGGAGAAGATGAGAGAGAACAAATGGGTTTGCATTCCTGGTGGTAGTTTTAAATAGAAGGCTGCTGAGTGGGACAGCTCTTAATGAAGTCTCCTCTCAAGACACTGCACCAGCAACTTGTGCCTTTTGGATTTCAGTTTTTAATGAGACTCTCCCTCCCACGCACACATACACACACCCCACACTCAAATGTCACTCAACCAATCCATTTTGATTTGGCTTCCATTAGCCAGGTTTACTGGGGTTGGAACTCGTGAGAGGGGGGAGAAAGGTGGTTAATGATTCTTATTGTCATACTTGAGACTATGTAGCAAGAATGATTCATTTTCCTAATAGCTACCAATTTCTTTTTGTTACAGAGGTTCACCAGATAGAGATGGAATTGTAAGTATTTAAATGACCATTATTAGTAGGTTTGCACTTCAACCTATGCTAGTTTAAATTTCTTAAAGCCCCATTTCTTCTTCTTTTTTTTTTTCTGCAAGGGGAAAAAAATTAGCTTAAATGACTTTTCAATTACAACTTTTTTTGTTGTAAATTTTGTAGTCATTGCATGGGACATAAATGCAGTCTTGGTCAAGTTAAACTTATTTATTGCATTCACCAAAAACCCTGCCCCAGAGTAGGCAAGCAAACCAGTCATCAATATGGTGGGTCAGAAGCCAGACAGTTCCTGCAGGGGCTGCTACCATCAACTGTTATTTCGTTTCCTATTTAATGATATAAGAGCTCCTTATATGAGAATGTTTTTCTCCAGCAGAGGCCACAAAGTCATAATGGATCTGAGATCCAATAAAATTGAAAGAAGCTCTTCCTCTTTCGTAGTTGAGCTGCAGATACATTTTCTATGTTAAATTCATTAGTAGGGAATAGTCTGGAAACCATTTATGCCTGAATTTACAGCCTGGAGGAGGAAAATGTGTCCACTGGGTTTAGATTCAACAGTAACTCTGATTCCTTGCTGGTCACCAGATTTCTTGCTTTTTAAAGAAATCTGTGGTGCATGGGCTTGGATTTATCTGAGTTGTGCTTATGCGAGTCTGCACCAGCTTCTAAAATGACTTCCTTCAAATCTAAATCAGATGCCTATTCAGAAGGTTCAAAAGAACAGCTGTTACTGAAGGAAAAAAAAAAAAAAAGGGACTCGCATTAGGCTCATTGGGCTGAAGTGGGAATGAAAATAAACCAGATAGTTAAAAATATTTTCTTGAAAAATCACCCTTTATAATATTAGACCTAAATTGGGGTGTTAATTGTAGCTATGGTAGGAGTTTTTCTCCCATATTTGACTCAAGGTTCTTAGCTTTGGGACGCCTTTTGCATTCATGTAGTTCTCGCCATGAAATGTTAAGAAAGTAGACTGAAATTTATCAGACATTGGGTAACACTATAATCAAGGCTCTATTCAGCAGGGGAAAAAAAAGACCCAGAAGACTCAGCTTCTCCTCACCTCTTGCTTCTGGCTCAGAGCCCTCTCGTTAACTCTGTCTCAGGTACTCTCTGCTTCTGTGTCTTCTCTTTGCTTCTGTCTTGGTCCCCTCCCTGAGTTCTCTTGTTCCCTTCATTCTGACCCTTGCAAGGCTCTGTGAGATAGTCTCTGCTTTCCCTCCCTGCTGCTTCCAGGCTGGTTTGCTGTTTCTTGCTTCTCTCCCTGTGGCATCCTCAGTCTTGTCCTTTTTCCTTTCTCTAAAGCTCCTCCCACCCTGCTGTTCATTGTCTCCCAAGGCCCCACTGCTATATCAGAGTTCTCTGGTCTTCTAGGGACCACGAGTTTAAATCTCGAGCAGAACATGCATCCCAGTGCTTGGCACAGTCCTGGCGGGCGTGTAGCAGGCAACTCTGAGTATGTGCTGAGTCAATAAGCCCAGCCATGATTCTGCGGACTTGCCCACCCTAAGTCAGGGCTTCATCCCTGAGTTCCCCGACCCTCCTTCACTGTCACCATTCTCAGTCACATCAAGTTATTTATCAGCAGATGTGCCTTCTTTGTTCCTTAATTGGAAATGCCATGAATGGTCATGATTTTAGGAAGGAAGAATTATTTAATTTCGATTTCTCAGGAAATAACACAGACCTGTTTGGAAAACAGGCTGCATTCAAAATAAATGAAGGTTCTCAGAAGCAGGGTGTACAGCTTCCTAGGTAACTGGAAATTATTGGCCAGCTGCTAATTTTACTATTTGGAAATGTACCTTAAGTTTTCTCCACATACTATGGTCACCAAATTTTGAGAACGTCTTATGAGACCAGTGCTGTAGGGGTCCAAGTTTCTGTTCGTATTCAGTCCCTGGAAATCTCAACCTGATTTTCTTTCAAACTCAGACTGATTTCTTTAAGACCTCGTGTCTGTGGAGCCAGTCCACGTTTATGTGGCTGAGTTAGCTTTCAAATTATTGCTTTTTGAATATCTGAAGTGGAAATTTATGGTTTCACTAATGTGGTTCTACAAACTACAGGTTGTGGTGTGCCCATTTAATGCTTATAGACGACTTTGTCAATGCAGGGGCCACACGACAGATTTAACTATTTAAATTCAGTTTCTCAAAAATCCAGTGAAGCCCATCTCTGGTGACACTGCTTTTGAGGTTTTATCTACAGAGCCTCTGTGGCCAGGCTGCACGTATCAAGATGGGCTTACCTTGCTCCCCACTGGCTGAAAATGCCTACCCTCGGCCGAACTGTCTGTCTCGATGTCTGAAGCTTCAGGCAACTGTGTGTGATGATGCAGTCTAACCCAGAGACAAACTCTGTTTTGTGCAGGATACACTCTAAGTTTTTCCTAAGCAGTTCAGATTTCCATCCACACCTAGACTGGGGGCACTGGGGGTCACGGCCGTTGCTGTGAGGAGATCTCTGCTCATCCTGAACACGTGTGCAAGAAAGGGTCCGGATTTGGAGCTGTCAACTGTGTGTGCTGTGTGTATTGATGTCTCCCAGGAAGGCTTTGATCCAGGGGGATATATGATGGAGCTAGCCTTTTCAGACGTCCATTAAAAATGCAACCATTTTTATTAAGTCTCTTTGGTGTGTCCCGGTGTCTGTTCTCTACCTGTAAATTAAGTGCCGGCTGAGTGAGGACTCGATCCACGTCATCCCTAGTGCCTGGGGTGCCTCTTCCTCCTTCCCTTCTTCTCCTGGCCTAGCCACACCGGCCTGCTGAATAGAGCCTCATTATGGGCCCCAAAGTCCACTCTTTGCTTCAAGAACCCTGCCAAGATTGGTAGGCCCTACAATTTGGCCTAGACATTATTTCTTCTATGGTATGCTTGCTGACTCCATGTGATTCTTTATATGTGTCTTGAAGAACAAACAGATCCTTTAACAACTTTTTTCTACATGAAAACAATCAATTGCAGCAGCCCAGCCCACATGAACCACCCTACAATAGCAAAGCAGAGTGCGCACGTGAAGGAGGAAAAAAAGTTTCGGTAAGGAAACAGATTTTAGTTTAAGATATCCAAGGGGTTGTAGAAACAGTGAGTAAAATCCCAATTTGAAATTTGAAGAAAACAACAGTAGCACTTAAGAAGACTCTTTCTCAGATAATATTTCCCAATTACTTCCTGAATACCCAGGGCCAATTTTTAAATCAACCAAATAGACTCTATATGTTGACATCCAAATATACTTTTAAAAAGTGATCAGGCATAAGAGACGTGTGATTCCTATGTCTTACACAAAGGATAGGGATTCCAATTTTAAAAAGAATATGCTATCTCTAAGAAAGCCTTGGCTGTAATATAAACACCACCATACAAATTGAGTAGTTGTTTATTAGGATAAGCACCACCTCAGTAACATCAGGAATTTGGCAGGACCTTGGCCTGTGGGATCTAATGTACTTGACAATGGACTTGGGATGCTGATCCTGTCCCAGACTATGCAACAACTATAACTGTGTTGTCCAACACGGCGGCCACATGTGGCTGTTTAAAATTCAGTGCTCACTAAATGTCCATCGACAGCTGAATGGATAAAGGTGTGGTGCATATATACACCACATCTTGGAATTCCACCATGGAATATTCCACCATGGAATATTACTCAACTATAAAAAAGAATGAAATAATGCCATTTGCAGCAACATGGATGGACCTAGAGATTATCGTACTAAGTGAAGTAAGCCAGACAGAGAAAGACAAATATCATATAATATGGTATCAGTTATATGTGGAATCTAAAAAAAATAATAATGATACAAATCCTATTTACAAAACAGAAATAGACTGACAGACATAGAAAATAAAGTTACGGTTACCAAAGGAAAGGGGGGGGATAAACTGGGAATTTGGGATTAAAAGATACACACTACTATATATAAAACTAGATAAACAACAAGGGCCTACTGTAGAGCACAGGGAACTATATTCATTGTCTTGTAATAGCCTATAATGGAAGACAATCTGAAAAAGAATATATATATATATATATATATATAACTGAATCACTTTGCTATGCACCTGAAACATTATAAATCAACTATACTTTAAGTAAATAAATAATGTTTTAATTCAAAAATAAAATTCAGTTCCTCAGTCACACTTGTCACATTTCAAGTACTCCACAGCTACTTGTGGCTAGTGGCTACCATATTGGACAGCACACATACAGAACATTTACTTCTTCACAGACAATTCTATTGGATAGTGCTGTTCTATGCAAAGTGAGTCAAGTCTGTCTCAATGGCAAAAAGATTATATTTAGGCAGTGTATCATGTGCCTTTAATACTTCTCACCAAGGAAAGCTATGTGGCCATGATCTGACCTTGGAAAAGAAGAGCATTCACGAAGGAAATTAAGCACTTTGATGAATGTGTAATTGAACACAATTGTTACTACGTTTATTGAGTTAAACCATGATATTATCTGAGAGCAGATAATAAACCTGACCAAAGTAATATACCTATTAAAACATGATCAACATTGCTGTAAGCCTCAATTATCTTTGAATAACAGTCATATATTCAAGTTGTAGAAGTTATTTATGCTAATTGTGGAATTTTAGAAAATACGGAAAAGGATTAAAAGAATAAATAATTATACTCCAAGAGAAAAATCACTGTTTATATGTTGATGAATAGCCAACATTGCTTTAAATAGTAAGCTTAGTTTTTAAATAATATTTCCCCACTTAACTTACATGCTTCCTTGCTTTTTCACTGTTTTCCAATTGAAAAACCCATAGAGCCATTACCTCCATATTACCACTATGAGCTGCTTAAATGGTTAAACCAGGAGAATTGTTTCTTCCTTGGAGTTTGACCAGAAGAATTTCAGCCAGGTTCTGGGTTAGCTTTAACTTGATAATATCCACTTGCAAAACCAAATATATTTGTAAGAATTCACTAGTATGAATGAGGCCAAATTGCCAATTTCTCTAATGAATCTCTGTGTGTGTGTGTGTGTGTGTGTATGTTTGCATATGTTTTGAATGTCTGCCCCAAAGAATGTATTTTTATGATTTGTTGTTTGTGTTTAGTACTTATGTTTAAAATGTTCCTATTTTAAAGGAAAATTTCTTTTTATAGGCTTTGCTTTCTCTTTATCTCAATCTTCCATTGGTTTCCATGGAAACTGGGAAATTTTCACTCAGCCCAGATCTAGAAAATTCAAAAAATCGAGGAACTTTTTTAGTCATAATGTCGGGTATATGTTGTCAGGAAAGAAACATACACACACATATATTTATTTTGTTTTTGTTTAGCTGAACATATCAACTATCTTGGTTTTGAAAGGCTTTGATTATGGAGATGAGCTTATCATGGAAGCAAACAACTGTAGAACTTTGAAAATTTTGAACTCAGTAGTTTATCTAATCTCTTTAGTTTTCAGATAACAATTCTTTGTATTGAAGAATTGTTTGATAACTAAAAGGTCTATTAATAGTACTATACTGATCACAAAATTCATCAGTTTAGTTCTTTGAGATCAGCTTAGTTTATTTGATTTCTTATTATTATACATTACATTTGTATTTTGAATTTATTATACATACTATCTAAGAAGGATTTGGAGAATTTTGCAAAGAAGACATATGCAAACAGATTGGTAAAGTAGAAATCTTAAAAGAAAGCAAATATGACAAAAAGAAAATAGGAACCATGTCCATTCACTATGAGAGAGATTTTTTTTTTATTACTAGACGGCACATTATTTGATGGACCATGTCCTCAAAAGCAGCTTCATAGCTCATACAGGTGCAGAGTTGATGTGGCAGGTTTTTAAAGCAAGCTTTATTCAAAGAAGAAAGAATGTCATTGAAGCACTAATTCAATGAAGGCAATTCTGTGAGAAGGTTAAAATGATGTAGTCTGACGAAGTACATTATCTTTGTCAGGAGCAAGACACAGACGAAGAGGGGTACCAGCCCTGTATTCTGGGGCGCTGGTTGGTGGAGGTGGGGCAGAGTTGCTGCATTTGTAAATTCCAGTGCAGTGTTAGTGTACAGGAAGAGAGAGGAAGATAATGAACACATTATTCCCTAGGCACTTCACCCTTACTAAACTACTGTTAGTTCTTAGAGTGCCCACTCAACACGCAGTAAGTATTACTCAGTGATGATGGTTACTAGGTTACCTCTGATTTGGTTTTCTAGTGATCCTATATGCATAGATGCAAAGCTTTCTTCTCCTGCCTATTTGTCAAATTAAGTGTCAGCTGTTCACATTTTATTTCAACTGGCCTTCATTTGTGACTGCGAAATTACGTGTCCTGTCCTCAAGCCCCGTGTGTCACGTCAGCATCTGATGCATGTTGTTGTGAGATCTGCGAGTGCTCTGTGACATACTGTTGCTCCATGTGCCAACTACAGGAATGTTGTTGAATGGACTGTCCATTACCAACCTCATTTGCGTTTTTGTCCTTTGCTCACAAGAAGTAGAGAATCCCAGGAATTTCAATTTGGATGATGCCACATCCTTGGTCAAGTTCTTATGGCCATACATGTCATGGTTGTCTAAGGGCCAAAATAGAACTTTAAGACAACCCTGAGAGGACAATGCTGATACCCAGTCACTTGTAATGATGTGTGCTCATGGAGGCTTAGGATGCATGGATGATAGAAATCCACTCTTAATCCTCAAATTCTATATTAATAATTTGGTAAGAAAAGCCACTTGAAAGAATATCAGCACTATTTTTAAAACTTACAGGCTGAATTAACTAATTTGGAGCTGATTTCCTTTATATTCTGTCAAGTGGGTAGTTAGGAAAAAGTTGAGTCAGTGTCAGAAAAGTTAAAAGAAGACTAGTTAATGGCTTGGATGAATACTCTTTGGATCTGTTGGAACTAATTGTATATGAGAGTAATGTAGAAGTCAAAATATTTCCATTTAAATGTGTATATACATCTGGGTATATCCCCTAAGGTATAGAGGATTAAATTATAACGTAGGTGCTGCTGACTCTCTAGTAATTGAATAAAATTTGAACAGCTAGTTGTTAATATCTCTATGCTTAGGTATCCTACAGTCTTTTGTGGAATAAGTGTGTAAGTTCTTTTATGCAGTGTCACAGCAGCTCAGTTTACCATTCAGTTACACCAATGTGGCTGCTTAATAGGCTGCTCTAATTTGTCTTTCTAGTGTTGGGTTTGGATAGCTCTTGCTAAATACAGATAAGAGTGAAGTGTTCTTTGTTCCTTTTTTTTTTTCATTCAATTGTTTCTCTTCTAAACGTATTTTCAAATTTATTACAGAAGAAAAGCAATGGGGCACCAAATGGATTTTATGCGGAAATTGATTGGGAAAGATACGTGAGTATCAGAAGATTGTTTGTCTTTATAAATATTTCAGAATGTGAAAACGAGTCGAGGCATTCTTGTATTTAAAATAGGACACAGAAATAAGTGAAACACCTCATTAGGAAGTGCCGGCACAGTTAGCATGCCGGCACAGGTAGCAGTTAGGAGCACTAGAGTCTATTAGACCTGGGTTCAAGTCCTGGCCCCTCCATATATCACCTATGTGTGGCTTTGGTTATTTGCTGGCCAGCAAAAATGAAGTCAGTAGTTATTTTATAGCACTGTCGCGAGGATTCATTGAGCTAATTATTTGCAGAATATTTCAGTAGGCTGCCTAGCCTGTAATATGTGTTCAAAAAATGCTTTTTAAAATATTAACTCCAGATGTTTCAGTCCTGGTTATATTTCTAAGCGGCTTTCAGTATTGGGCCTTGATTTCATAATGTCCTAGTCCATTCGGGCGGCTCTAACAAAAATACTAAAAATTGAATGGCTTGTAAACAACAGATATTTAATTCTAACAGTTCTGGAGCCTGGAAGTCCAAGATCATGGTACCAGCAGATTTGGTGTCTGGTTGAGTGCCCACTTTCTGGTTCATAGAAGGCACCTTCTAGCTGTAACCTCACTGGGGTCTTTTTTATAAGGTCACTAACCCCAACCATGAGGACTCCTGCCTCGTGACCTAATCACCTCCAAAGGTCCCACCTCCTAATACCATCACCTTGGGGTTTGGATTTCAACATATAAGTTTGGGGAGAATACAAACCTTCATACCATAGCTCATGATAATTATTATAGCCTCGTGGTACAGATTTTTCTTAGGTCAAATGACAATCACTTGTTGCTTCTCAAGGAGCGAAGGTGAATCCCAGCTGAGACCTAAATTCTCCTCATAATTCCCCCAGAAAGCAATTAACCTCATCACCACACACTTCACCAACCACAACAAAATGGACACAATGGCTCTTAGATTCCTAATCATAGAAAACGTGTAGACCATATTCACATCCAAAATCATTTCTATTGCATAGTAAGTGCCCAAATTCACAATCCCTACAGAATGCCTTTGTACTTATACCTTAGGTGACTGTCTGGCCCAGCCTCCCCTTTCATAAGAATTAAGATTGATGTTAATGCTTTTGCACATTTGTTAATAAGAAGAATTTTATTTTTATAATAACAACCACCATTTATAATATTATATGCTACTGAATTCTTACCACCTTAGAAGGTAAATACTACATTATCTGCATTTTAGAGAAAAGAAAACTGAAGCTCAGAAAGGTTAAATTCTTCATGCCACTCGTGCAGTCCAAAACATGTCATTCTGTCAACCTCATTACCTGGTCCTCTCTTATATTTGTTTCCCAGAATTGAGATCTTTTGATATTTTTAGCAGTTTAATTCCCTAGATCTATGATAGCCCCTATGTTATCCTACATCCAAATTGTTCACAAATAATGTTATAAAGGAAGTTACTAAAGATATTAAGGAAGGATGATTTCTTTTCTCAAAATTAACACTTTTTCACCCAGAAAGATTTTTGTTATGTTTTGTAGAATTCTTTAATATACAGGAATGGGATACTCTAAGCAAACAAGAAGCATGATAATTAAAATACGAAATTACTCATCAAGTACTTCTGCTACCCCATCTAAACTCTAAACCCTAGTGCTGTCCTGTCAACATGTAAGTGTTTAAATGAAGCAGAATTTCCCTCGAATTTGCTTGGTCCTAAAAAATACTCAGGTCACAGGAATTGTGTTTGTAATTATACACTAGACTCCACTTTCTCTAAGTAATAATAAAGGTTTTATTCTTAATAGATTATATCATCGTGTTTTTGGCAGGGAAGGCCTAGGGAAGGATGTGGCCTTCAGGCAAAGCCCTAAAGTTTAAGTAGGTTTAACTGACTGCACATTTGGGGGAGGAGACTTCCAGGCAGAGAGAAGGACATTTATGAGGACCCTGAAGTGGGAAAGAGCTTGCAGCAATCAAATCATAAACGTTAATAGTGGGAAGAAGGCCTTGTGAGAATCAGGCAGGGCCTTGTGGGCTGCACAGTGGTGCTGACTATTATTCTAAGTGCAGTGAGAAGCCAGGGACAGGTTTTTAGCAGGAAAGTAACCTTAATACACTTGCATTTTAAAAGTAGCTTTGAGTACTGAAAGGACAGAGGGAGACAATAAATGCCCAATAAATGGCAGCTTTTCCATGGCGTTCAGGCCCTCTTCTCTCTCCATGGTCATGGTATGCCTTTTGCTTCAGTGACTCCAAAATCTCTCTCTCCAGCTCTGTCTTCTTTACTTCCAGGCCTATGACCTCAACTACAAGAGGCTGCCCTTGAACTCTGCACCCTTTTCCTCTCTCAGGCATAGAGTTGAGCCTCAAAATACCTGGGATCAAGGCCCAGGTCTACCATTTGCTGGGTGTGTTTCCTTGAGAAATGGCGTCTAATTCCTCTTAGTTTCCTCCTTGGTGAATGGGATAATTCTTTCTGCATATGATTGTTATGAAGGGACAGTAAAATAAAGCGTGGGTCACAGTACTTATCATATAATAGGAACTAAAGTATGATAATTCTAATCCCAGTCATGCAAACTATCTTTTATCTTTCCTGTCTTTTTCCTAAAAATGTTACTCGCCTTCTGTTAGAATGAGTTCAGCCAGGAGTACTCCCAGAATTTGAGGATAGCAATCTCAGAGTCTTCTTGAACCTTCCATTTTCTTTTTCTCCTATGACCAGTCTGTTACTGAGAACTAACAAATTGTCCTTCCAAATGTCCTTGATTCTTCCCTTCCCCCCACGAACAACTTGGTCATTTACTTAGCACATCTCACCTGAATTGATGCAAGCATCTTAAATTAGTTTTCCTTTCTCCAGTTTCTTCTGTCCCCAATATATCCTGAAGCATATTTCCTTAAGATTCTGCTTTCAGCGTGTCCTACCTTAATTGAGAAGCTGCAGTAGCCATATCAAGTTCAGACTCTTCCCCCAGCATATTGCTCCCCAGCCCCCAGCCATGGTCTTCTTTTCCATGGTCTCCCACCGTACAGCTTCCTTTCCAGTCCTGTCATTGTCACCATTGCCTCTCCCTTTCCCTACAGGAATCATACTGTCCATTCCTGCCTTGGTGTCTCGGTACAGGCTCTTCCTCACCACTGACTCCCCTCTCCTCTCCATCTGGCCCAAAAGGCACACACAGACTCTCTAATTCTTCCAAACCTCACAAATTTCCTCTCCTTTCAAACTCCTATCACTGATGTTTTGTGTTTCGCATTTTTTTGAACTTTTGCTTACCAGAATACAGTCGAAAGATAATTTGCATTTTGTATCCCTGCCATGTTGCTCAGCATAGTCTTTGGCTTACAGTAAATGCATGATAAATTCTGTTTGAATGTTTTCTTTCATTGACAGTTGATTCCTAGTTTATTTTCCCAATAGGAAGACTCTCCAAATATCCGTGAGTAAATATCTAAACATATAGGGCCCAGCACTCACCTCCAAAACAAGAGACAAGTCTATACCCTTAACTGGAAGACCCTTGAAGGAAAATGAATAATTCCTTTATCATTGTCAGGATAATAATTGCTTAATGTGCACTTGTATTTTATAGAACTCACCTGAGCTGGATGAAGAAGGCTACAGCATCAGACCTGAGGAACCCGGCTATATCCTTTCTTTATATTTTAATTTTCATTTTCATTTGCTCTCAGCAGGGTGATAAATTTTGTATTGCAAAGGTGCTGAAACCCAAGCTTCTCAAGTCCTGTTGTCCCTTGTATTAGAGATGAATAAGCAGCACAGAGAACAGCCTGATCACTAACAAGCAGGCATTTTGCCTTGCTCTATTCATAGAAAAGAGAGAGTGAGGAGAAAGAGAAAAGTTGTGCTGAAAAACAGTTGTACAAATTGCGGGTACTGGGTTGTCTGCTGAAATCCGATATGACAACGTCACTAATGGTGGCTGGAAAATAGCTCTGACTTGTGCTTTGCCTGCAAACCATCTCTGGTAAGAGCAGGTCACACTCTGAAGCAGTTAAAAATCATCACAAATCATCAGTAGAGAGGCCTTCCTGTCTCCACAGTAAGAGGAAGTTCCCGTGGGCCTGTCACGCCTGTCACTGTGTGTGCTGAGTGAGACACAAATGGCCAACTTTGTAACCATTGCTCCTTGAAATTCACCATCCTTAATCCTGCTCCAAGGAAAGGTGAATAAATTCTAACTCTCTCCTTCTTTACCCTTTGATTTTTGTTTGTTTTGCTTTGATTTTCTACCATCTAAGGATACTTCTGCTGCCTCTATGTGCAGTCACTCATGTCTTATACTCATCATTGCCTCCCAGTAGAAAAAAAGAGTTATGTATCTTTAACTGTGTTCTACCTACCAAAGGAAAGCACTTTTATTCTTCAAGCGAATCGGAAGAGGAAGAAGAATCACACAAGAAGTTTAATATCAAGATTAAGCCATTGCAAGCTAAAGACATTCTTAAGAATGCTGCAACTGTAGATGAACTGAAGGCATCAATAGGCAACATTGCACTTTCCCCATCACCAGTGGTGAGTGGATTTTATTTCAAGCTTTGGTGAGGTTGGACAGAGAGCTGTGCTCTGCCCATACATGTTAAGTAGATCAGAAACTTCTTAAACTGAAGGCTGCATATGGTCACCATTTTATGAAGTCTATAAACCTGAAGCAGCTCGTTCTAGCCATGGAAAGTTATGCTCATTCTATATTGCAGTTTCTGTGCTTTTCAAAATGGTAAAAATGCACGAGATCACATTTCTTTTTGATGTTTTCCTGCAACCACTTTTCAAAGAAGGAAAGAATAACATAAAGATTATCCAGACTTACTCCTGAAACAATTAAAAACGATATGAAGTATACAAATTTACTAATAGCAATTTTTAAAAACCCATCTTAATGTCATCTCTTATGATATAAAACATAAAAACTCATGGAAAGAAAACCAAGAAAATTGCTTTTTTTTAGGAAAATAAAAACCCTTTTCATTGCTAATGCTTCAAAAAGAAATATTAATCTAACATCATAGATCATAGTCTAAAAAGATATTAAAACTCATAAGTTTCATTATATTTTATTATCAAATTGTCTTAAATAATCTCATCATTTAGGCACCTCAGATACAGGTACGCCTTATTTATATTAATCAAATTCGTATTTTTCTACAAGTTGTACTTCCTTCTCCAATTCTCATCTACTAAATTTCTCTAATTGCTGCATTCTGAGTTCCAACATTTACAGTGTTTTCTCTGTAGTACTTGATAAATGCTGCAATTGTTTTCTAAAAATAGCTGTGAAGAGCAGATGAAGGCTCTCATACTAGGAGCTAAGATGTTCTTGGCTTCTTGGCATCTTCTTTAGAGAAATGTGCTCTCCCTGCAGCATTTCCCATGAACGAGGTAATTAATAAATGCTGAACCATTTTTGAGATGCTTCTGGAATATCTCGACTAACCTTTCTAAAGGAGTTGTAATCACCCATCCTTTGGGAATAAATGTTTGCCTGCCTGGGATGAATAAAGTCTACAAAGATGCCTTCTTTAGTGCTTAGTGCTTATAATGGCCTTTACCACTACGGTTAGGGTCAACTAACATGATTGCTAATAGTAGTCAACCACAGCAAATGATATTTCAGGTAATTTTTAATCATACTCACTTGCCATCTTAAGATGTTTTCTTGAAAAGGGAGGCATAACATGTATTAGTTTTCTTTCCCTTCTGCCATGGAGGGTACAGATTTTAAATTCACATGTTGGTCTACAATACAGGTGATTTCTAGTAATAGGGGCATTTTAACTGTACACACTTTCACTTTTCAGTTAACATCTTTCAAATCATTTTTTACTTACTAAATCATTTTTTATCAATTGTAAAAGTTTATTTCAATGCCTGAAACCAGTTTATATCCACTTCTCTATAGAGTGTAATAAACCTAGTGGTCATTTGAAAGCTACCAGGATAAGTGTAAGAAGGCAAGTTCATGGGGTTCAGTGAACAAATTTCTGTGAAAGAAAACTTATTAGAACGATCCCAGACATGTGTGGGATATATTTGCTGAAAGCTAGTTGACTCTTGGAAAGGGGAAGTCCCTTCTATCAAAACGGATATGCCTGCCCAAGTCATTCCTCCTACCAGATAATGAGGGTACAGCAAGGAGAGTGGTTGTCACTCTGAGCTCTTCCCAACACCAGTTTTTAAAGTGATATATTGACATGACGTGGCTGAGACTGACAAAATGATATTAGGGAAACAATGTTAAAACTAGATGGAGACACCCAGAGAAGTAATCCCAGGGTTAGGCAATTCCTGCAGCCCCACAAACCAAGGGATCCCCCCCCCCACTACTGCCTCCACACTCCCAGCTGGTTCCCTCTAATGTGAGAACCTGGCTCTCTCATTACTCTGATTCCCAAAGAGTTGTGATTTTTGACATTTACTGTAAGAAAGTGAGCTGTGATTGTTGCTTTAGGGAAAGGTAGGCACGTTTCTGGATAAACATAAGTGTAAAGAGCGATTGGACTGGAAACATATTCTTGGCTTTAGAATCCATGCCCTCTTCTAGATAACCCATAACCAAATATAGGTGTATTTCACCAATGACATAGGTAGAACTTTATCTCCAGAACTGGATAAATAGAAATAACTTTCTGAAATCCAGTTAGTGCCATGATAAAAATGAGGAATGCTTTGCACAGCTTTAGATGTTTCCAGCCAAGCAATCAGACATTCACACAGCTACACTTAATTCAGGTACAAAAAGAGAAATAGAACCTATACCAGTTAATGATATATCAGAATATTTCATTTAGGCTATGGTTCTTACGCTACAAAAGCATCAATTGTTACACTACTAGAAATAAAGAAAATTCCAAATGGTAAGCTATTCATAACAATGTCTTATGTTGAATTTCTGATTTCTATTTCTTTTGAATAATTTTAAGATAAAGTTGTGTTTCACTTGTTCTTTTCATCTATCTGTGAATATGTATTAATGAATTGTAACCCATTTGATATCTCTTATCATGAATTGATTTTCATTTTATTTGGATAGGTTTCCTGTATACACATCATGGTCAAATGACTCGATAAATGAATGAAATAAATGAATGGATGGATGAATGTGTCATATATATCTATGTGTATATACAGTATAAACAAACCTATCTGAAAATTACTCCTCCCCAAAACAAAGCTTCAGCAACATAGAAAATCAGGGTTTTAACGACTGGCAAAAATCCTACTCTACAGACAAATGAACATAATTCTAGTCCAGATCTCACCTGGGCCCTTGATTTTTATATAGAAATCAAGTATAGTATGGACCAGGACAAGGCCAAGCACCAAAAAAGAAGACAGGAGGATGCAGAGGTCAACTCACAGGCAAAAGATGTTAATTTCTATTCTTATCATGTTGTGGTCTCCTAGTAAGATATCATGCTGATATGGTAAAGAAGGAAAATCACCCAGGTTTTAGTTGTTGATTTGGGATCTGTATGAGTTAGAATATTGGTAGAGCTGCTTTAACAGAAACCAAAATAGTCATGGCTTTAAATAAATGGATGATTTATTTCTATCCCACAAAAGAGTCAAAGCTGGTAGGCAGTCCAGATGGGTAATAGAGTCTTGCTCCAGGGGTCATTCAAGAACCCAGGAACTTTCTGTATTATTGCTCTACCTTTTCAAGGATGCTGGTGCCTTACCATCACGAAACACCTCCATGTTCCAGCCTTGGGATGGAGGAAAGGGAAAATAAAAGGCAAGTGGTTTCTTTTAAGTGTTGAATTCAGAAGTTGTACCCATCACTGCCCCCCAGATCCCACTGGCCATAATTTAGTCATATGGCCATATTAGCTGGAAGGGAGTCTGGGAAATGTAGTTTTTGGCTGGATACACATATAACCAGCTAAAATCCAGGGTTCTGTTACTAAAAGATAAAGGAGTGAATGGATATTGGTAGATATTGACACAGTTTCTGTGCCACTATATCTTAAATAATCAGATAAATTTGGGGAGTTATTGGAAAATGGGATTTCCTCCCCATCTATCTTAAAATTATTCCCAGAACCTATTGAAACTAGGAAGTTTCCTTTTAGAGAATTCTAATCACTAATTTCTAAATACCAGTTATGTTATGCTATGTGTTAGCCAGCAGAAGGATGAAAAGAAACAAACAAGTAAAATACCAACTTATTTGGTTGATAGAGATGCCTCCAACAGTAATAGTGCTCCTTCTATCTTACAAAGTTCACTGCTTTTTGAGGAAGGCTGTTTCATTGTTGAAAGAAATTTATTAAACCCAAATGCTGTCTCTGTGTAACTTTTGTTCATGTTATAGTTGTGCTCTTTGGAGGATGAAAAAAGGACAGAGTCCCTCCTTTTCTCAACAGGTTTTCCATGCAGCATGCTGACTCCAATTCCAAGTTTAGTGTGCAGGATGTTGGGCTCAATACCTGTGGGGTAGGGTGGGCAGAGGGAGAAGTTAAGCTGTTTTGCACATCCAACAACAGCCTAAGCTAATCACATGGGGAACTTGTGAGCTAGAATGACCCTTCCGGGTTGTCCTGGATTTAGCTGAGATCGATAACCTTTATACAGCTAGTGCTCCAATATGGGCAGGCTAAGAAAGGGGCATGACCTTCGCCAAGGTGGCTCTCTGCAGCTGAGTCAGATCCTGAAGTGTTGACAGTTGAAGGCTGTCTGCCAATAGCACTCCTAACAGCTGTGGGAGAAACCCTTCTGAAGACAAATCTACATGGCATATTTTGGCACCTCTTGTTACCACATTCTTTTCCAAGTGCTTTCTGGCCATTTGTATAAATAATTTCTTCTAGAATCTTGGGTTAATAGGAGGTAGCCGTATAATAATACCCAGGTCTGCCATGTTCTACCTATGTAACCTTAGATAAGTCCTATAATTCTTCTGAGCTTCTATTTCCTTTTCTGTAAAGTGAGGGTAATAATGGTCCTTATGGAATTTTTCTGTAGATTATGGTTGGTCTCTGGAAGGATCAAATCTTCTTTGACTTTTTGTTCCCTGTGCTTAGCACAGTACATGGCACACGTTGGGCATATAGATAGTTATTCAATAAATGAGTGAATGAAGAAAGCACACAGAATATCCTAGTAACAGTACCTGATGTGTACATAGTACTTTGCAGTTGTTTGTTTCTTTATTACTGGTTGTATTGTTCAGGGTTCTCCAGAGAAACAGAACTAACAGGATATATGTATATATGTGTATAGATAGATGAGAGAGAGAGAGAGATGATGATGATAGATTTATTATAAGAAATTGGCTTCACGTGATTATGGAGGCTGAAAAGTCCCACAACATGCTGTCCACAAACTGGAGACCCAGGAAAGCTGGTGAAATAATTCAATCTGAGCCTCAGCCCTGAGAACCAGAAGACTTGATGGTGCAAATTCTAGTCTGAGGGCCCAAGATGACAAGGTGTGTCCCAGCACAAACAATGAGGCAGAAAAGGGGGGTGAATTCCTCCTTTGTCCACCTCTTTTCTATTCAGACCCTCGATAGATTAGATAATGCTGACGCACATAGGGGAGGGTCACCAATTCAAATGCTAATCTTATGTGGAAACACCCTCACAACACACTCAGAAATAATGTTTAATCTGGGTACCTGACAGCCAATCAAGTTGACACATAAAATTAACCATCACACTAATATGTATGTATGTATGTATGTATTTATCTATATCTGTATATACATAATTTTTAAATCTAACTCTTGACCCTTTATTGAGAGTCATGGCTTTGCTCCCCCATTTCTAGTCCCCTGCCCTAAAAGCATTCTGTCTTTTCATATCCTGGATTATAATGTATCTGTATCTCAAGTCTTGAATTCAGTTAAAGAGGTTTGGGCAGTCTCTTGCCTATCTTAGACTTTAATTTTGAACCAAATCTCCACCTTTTAGAGGAACTACTTTTAAATCAATTTTTTCCATACTGGACATTTGTGATTGATATTTCTTTAAACACAAATAGAAACTTTGTACTTAACCCCTGAAGGACCTAGCATACAGTGCCAGCTTATTTTACAGGAAAGATATTAGAATCTGTTAGACCTGAACTCAACCTCTTGCAAACTTAGGCAAGTTTCTTAAACCTATTTGAGTCTCAGTTTCTTCATGTCTAAAATGGGAATAAATGAACACCTACCTTACACGGTAGTCCATCTCTTTCTGCTAATAAAATGTAAAGATCTTTCCTTTAAAGGAGAAGATGGAAGCAGAGATATGAGATAAAGAGTTCTGCTATCTGCTTCCCTTGATACCACACTCCTTACATTCAGGGTAGAAGCAAACCTCTATTATATCTTCCATGAGTGGTTTTGTCCTTAAAAAGTAAAAATTTCTCAAAGGGGCTAAATAAATTAACGGGTGCAATATTGGACTATAAGGAAATATGCCCTTATAAAAACAACAAAATGAAAATTCAATACACAATGGAATACCATTAATTCCCTTTAAGATAATTTGAGGGAGATACAAATAGACACTTATTCCAATGATGTCACAATTACTCAAATAACTGGGCTCTGCCTCTTACCTGGGGTTGCTTTGCGCAAGTTACAAAACCTGAGTCATGGTTTCTTCATTAGTAGGTGAAGATAACTCCCATACCTACTTCACAGGGCTATTGTAAGGGTGGCATGAGTTAATATAGAAAACACTCAGATGCTACATTTAGGGATTATTTGATTGTTGTTATTAGAATTGTCTGCAGAGCCTGGGGCATATTTTTAAGAATATCATTAATGGTGATAAATCAGAAAACCCAAATGACCAAAAGTCATTTAGAGCCAAGACCAGTAATTACTCTGAGTATCAAACTGGGAAAATGTGTTAATAAAATAGTTTATTTTGTGATGCCTGTGGATTGGTTTTGAAGCTCACTCCAGAAGCATTCCTGTTTTAGCATTCCTAATTTTGTTTTAACAAAATCCCTTGAATAAGTGTGGTGCTTCTTCAGGAGACCGTACTGAAGGCTAGCATTCCTAATGGGATCCTACATTGTGCATCCCCACCAAATTTATTTCATGGAGAAATGACATAATATTCCAGCCCTCTTCGAATCAATTCACCGAATATTTAGTAAGCACCTTCTGTGTAGCAGGCACTGAGAGCTAGCATCAGAAATATTGGACACACTTGGTCCAACCTTCGTGCTAACTAACTACAAGCTTATCAGAAAACAATGTATAGCTGATGTCACAAGCGGTACATAGAGGTTGAACTTCCCCTTGTGGTCCTGTCTTCACTCAGTCCTGATTGAATATGTGGACCTATGTGGTCAGCTTCCCCTCTGGCCTCCATTTCACAGTCCCCTGACTTCCTCACTCCTCTCAGGATCTCAGAGGTAGACATCTCCGTTTCTTCCAGAACCCACAGGGACACATCTTCAGCGACATGCTTTGCTCCCTAGGTGCTTTGAATCTTGTGGCTCTCATAGCTTTCCTGGAATTGAAAAGACAGATGCTATATTTTAATTCTTGGTGCAATATCATCTTTTCCTTGTGTCATGAGCTGCTGTTGATTCCTTTACTTTTGTTCTTTGGTGAGTCGAGGATTACTGCTGACTTACCTTGAGAAGTTGTCCTTAACTAGAAGCATTTAGTTCTATACTGATTACAAATTTTTGCTCTGGGACAAGTCAGAACTAAGTTTGCATTCTGGCTCTGCACTCATTATCCACATGATCCTGGGTAAGTTACTTAAACCTTTAAGCCCCAGTCAAGGCTTAATCAGGTGTAAAATCATTTTAATAATACTATTCATCTCATAGTATCCTTATAAAAATTAAGGAAGTAGTGCATGTAAAGTAGTTAGTACTTTGTAAGTATATTTATGTAAGGCCCAAAGGAGTTGCTTAGTAAATGATAGCTATTTTTAATCAGAACAATGGAGTGTGTCTCCTGGTGACTACTCATAAACATCCTTAAGGTCAGAGACCACTTAGAGAACTTACGATGGCGATGGTGTTGCTGGTTGGCAGCTATGAAAATTTGCTTACTGATTGTGTTTCAGCTGCTTCACATATGTTAATTAATTTATCCACACAACCACCCTATGAGATAGGTACTATTATCACCCTCATTTTACAGATGAGAAAACTGAGGCATAGAAGAATTAATTAATTCACCCAAGGTGTCACAGCTAGTAAGTGAAGTTGCTGAGATTTAAACTCAGAAGTTCTGGTTTCCAATTCAAAAATTTTACCCACTATATTATACTACTTTTGATGAAAGCTACTGTTTCTCTTTCCAGAGGAAAAAATTAAAATTTCAATAACTCATACAAAACATTTTACAAATAATTTCTGATTACTCACAAACCCTTTGAAGGCTATCACTATAATGGTGCCTAAAGAGCCCATGTCACTCTACATACACTCTCTCCTGTGTTCCACGTGACAAGAGAGCAAGGCTGAGCTGATAGGTCAGTCAGGCTTAACTGCTTCTGTGTCACCTTTGTTTTAAATGTTAAAGAAAGACACCTTGTTTTTATATGACTCATATATTTCAGTTCCCCTAATCAATCAATCAGCAAGCATTTTTTATATGGATGGTTCATTATAATAATGGTTCATGTTTTACAAAAGCTGTCATGATCAGAAAGATGTAATGAGCCAGCTACACTGTTAAGTAGGCAGGGAGGTGGTGCTCACCTTATTTTACGGAAGACATCAACTCCGAAAGATCAAGAGGCAGCTGAAGTTTCGAGGGCCAGGACTTGAACTCCAGCATCTGCCTCCTTTCTGCCAAGTTAAAAACGCAGTATATTAAAAAATAAATAAATAAATAAAAACCACCACAGTATATTTTCTCATCTACGTTGAATCAGCGTCTGTGATTCAATTATTTTTAAATTCCTCTCAACTTTAATACTCTGCTGTGCATATCCTGGCCCAAGAATCTCTACGGGAAGTGCTCTGTTTTAGGGGCAGGTTGATGATATAGAAAGGGGACCAAGAAAGAGAGCACTTCCTTGAAGCCCATTGGTTAAGTAGAGAGAACACAGGCTTTTGAGTCCGTATCTTATTATCTCTGTGTCCATGGGCAAGCTCCTTAACTCAGCATCTCAGTTCCCAAGTCTGTAAAATGGGAACAGTAATGCCTACCTTCTCAGAACTGATGTAATGATGACAGGAGATAATGTTGCAAAATACCCACTTCAGTGCCTATCACCTAGGAAGGGGCTCTATAAGTATCAGTTCCCTTTTCAGCTCCATTTCTCTCTTCCTTAAGTTCAGAGACTTGTGGGAGGAAGAAAGAGAATAAAAATAGCGAGGGAGGACTTGAGCAAAGTCAAGGAGAAGAGGGTTGATAGAAATGATGAGAGAGTAGGAGTTGACCTAGCCTGGCATGTGTGCTACTGCCTCCTCTCTTTCCCCTGCAAAATTCAGTGATACAAGGAATTAAAGAATTTGACATGGAGTTATGAAGGGGCAATTAGTTTAATCTTGTTCCTGGAGATTTGCCATCCATAATGGAGTTATTTAATCAAAAAATCTGGGGAGGGAGAGATAGCTTTTAATTGAGGACAGTCTGGTGCTGTTTGCCTATTCCAGGTGCCCCCCCACCCCCAAATTAGCCTGCCAGCGAGCAAAATCTCTGAATTTGCTGCTGCTTGGTAACACCACCCCCTTTCCTGTCCTCACTTGGGCAGAAGGTTCAGCACCCCATTGAGTTCAGTATAAAACAAAGAGTCATCTGTGAGGGAGGAGAGCTCCAGTCTCCTACACACTGGCATTCACTCCTGGTAGAAACTCAGCACGGTGCAAGGGGAAGGTAAAGATTGCATGCATTCTGATGCTAAGCGCTCAGCCCAGACCTCCAGTGCAACGAGTTGGAGGGGAGAGGCTCAGCTTGGCTTCAACGCATCAAACATGATTTGGGTTGGGATTAGATCAGGGATGTCAAGCATGAAGCATATAAACTGCCACTCCCCTTCCAAACCCTCAGCAGACATTGCAACTAGATCCCACATCCCAGATGTAGTCTGAGAAGCCCCCTCTAGACAGAGCTGCAAGCAGCCTGGCCAAAATCTTCTGGAGTTGGCACGTGAGATGTACCTCTTTTTTTCCAGGCCTTATAGAGAAGGATAGTTGGGGAGATGGGTGGGATCTTCCTTTTTCAAAATATATTCTTCTCTTTCCTGCATTATAGTAAGCCGTGTGACTTACTCGCAGAAGAATTTGTTTCATATCTGATATGTGTATGTTCTTTCCTTCATTACTAACTATTTTTCCTTAGGGAATTCTCTGTTGCTTCCATTCCCTGACATTTAAAATTAAAATATCATTTTTCCAAACCCTTATGCCCAGCCTACGATGGTAAGAAGAAATCCCTGAGCTGTTGTATGTTCTGATCTCCTTGAAAATGAGCAGAATATTAATTCAATCTGGATTGCCTCTGTTATTATTTCTCCAACTAATACTGGTTGTACCCTCTGAGTACCTGGTATTTTGCTTCCCTTTGTGAGATGTAAGAGTTAGAGTTTCCTTGCATAACTGCAGATTCTTTCATTGTGTTCTTCTATCTCAGACAAACTAATCTGATTGGGGGTTCCAGAAACATGAACACCAGGGTCAGAGACCTTAACCCTCAATTTCTGTTACCAACTTAAAATCTAATTGAATGAAACAATAGACTTACAATATTGACACACATAAAAATGTTAGGATGTCCTCAACCAGAGGTAGCAAATCTTGAATTATATGCTTTTAATCTTTTAATTACAATGCTAATTGTAATCCAAAAGACTAATTTTTCTATCTTTAAGGTCTTCTGCTTTGGTTGTGTTAGTCCTACCAGTGTAGAGTTGAATTTAAAACCATTTTTATTAGCTAATGGTGTATTCGGGATAGAATGGGCCCTGTAAAGAAGCAATCATTTTGGAAAATAAGTTTGTAACAGAAACATAACTTGTGAACAATTCAGCAAGTGTTGGGTTAATGACAACTCATCCTGCACCCAGAAGTTATAGGTTCTTACTCCTGCCTTAATGGGGCCTTTCCTCTAGAGTCTAGGACACTGAATGGCATGTAATAGGTACTTAGAAAATACCTGTTGGCTGGGAATTCCTTGGCAGTCCAGTAGGCGCTTTCACTGCCAGGGCCCCGGTTCAGTCCCTGGTTGGGGAGCTAAGATCTCACAAGCCACGCGGTGCAGCCAAAAACAAAACAAAACAAAACAAAATTTGTTGGTTGATTGAACAGAAGGGTGCTCTTCACTGTGGGAAGTATACGGAACTTGGTGTTTCACTGGGATATAAGACAACTTATATCCCTCGCATTATTTTATAAAGAGAGAAAATTTTTTATCTTTTCCCCTTCAGTTCAACCAAGTTTTTCTTCGTTATCAGATGGATGATCAGTATGAACAATAACTGTTCTTCTCTTATAGGAGTTATCTGTAGGTTCTTTTCTAAAGTTTATTAATGTGTCCTTTTCTGAGGCTGCCAGTTTTTTGTCATAATTCTCTTCCCCTAATCCCATACATCCTAATGAGATGTCTGCTTTCTCATCTCAGATTTCAGTCACTTAGTGGTCCATGACCTTGAGAATAAAGGGTAGATACTTTATTATCTTTTTACACTGTTATATTTATTTTTATACTAAAGAGTTTCTATAAATGTATGAATAATAGTATAAAAATAAGTATAACAGTATAAGAAAAAAGGATCTATCCCCTTGTTCTTTAAAGGAGAATTTTTTTTTTTTAGTGCCAGAAATAATCTACAGCAATGAATGTACTTTTTCATTGTTTTAGAAAAAAAAATCTTAGAGTGCGAATCACCCATATTAATTATGTCAGAAAATGTTTCCTCAAAGACTGGGGGAAATTTCATTTCTAAACAGAATGAAGGTGAAGTTTCCTTCTGTCTCTTATATTATCTAAAGGACAGTCACTAACTGGACCTTAAGAACTACTGTTTCAAATCAGCCACCAGCACAGTTGTGGTACAGAGCTGTGCACGCCAGTCTGAGCTACTTGTCCTGAAGTGGCCGACACAGAGGGAAGGCAACATGGACTGGTCTCATTCTGTTTTGCCCAGTTGAAACTCTCTTTCTACCTCCCAGCCTGTGTGAAGCCCATCTTTATTTTATTTTATTTTTAGCATGGTACATGGGGAATCAAAAGAAGCTTCCAAACAGTAGTGAAAAACAACAACATATGTCACATCCAGGCATTTTCTGGTCTTGTTTCATCTGTTTCATCAATGCCTCTTCTCAGCAACCAAGAGTGACTAAACGTCCATGCTGAGAACTCCTGATTGGGAGCAGAGCGAAGCCAGTCTTCACATTGGCCTTCAAGACCCTCGCGGTGGGGACACCACGACCCCAGACTAACACCTGCCACTCTTCCTTCTCACACCACCCCTCCCAGCTCCCTGGCTGTGCCCTCTTCCTCTAGATACTGGCACTGCCACCTCCCTCTCAGCTTCCGATGCTTGTTCAAGTCACCTTCTCAATGAGGCCTCTCCTGACCATCTTATTTAAAATCACAAAACTCTCTACCCTGGTATTCCCAAACCCTTATATTTTTTCTACTTTTTAAAATTGCATTTATCATCTTCTAAAATACTAAATACTTTGCTTACTTATTATATTTATTATTTATTATCTATTTCCTCCCCTGCCCCCCAAAAAGCTCATTGAAGTTTTTTGTTTGTTGTTCCTATGGTTTTGTTCACCAAGGTACCAAGAATAGTGTCTGGTCTTTATTAGGTACCCAATAAATATCAGTTAATGGTTTAATAAATGAATAAATAATCCTTTTGCTCCTTGTGAATACCTGACTATTCATACATAACTGATAGGAAGTGGTTATATCTATAAAAAATCTCATTAGCTAAAATATAGACTCAAAATATAGCTATCCTATTTTTAAGGTTAAACAATTGTGGACTCTTAAAAAGCTTCTAAATTAGATCTGGCTTTTTGTGTCTTGATCCCACTCTGTGAAACTTGATGCCAAAAATTCCCATGGCAGCTCAGTTCCTTGTTCAGAGGACAGGGGTGTATTTAGAGCACAAAATCTCCATGTAAGGATCATTGAAACTCTGGTGTATATTTTCTCTATTCACCTCAGTTAGCTTTGGTCTGGGTCTCCAACAGAATTCAGTTTTAAATGCTGCAGATTTCATGCAGAATGAAGGCTTCAACAAGCCCTAACTTGAATGACTACTTGCATTAGAAAGTGACTTAGGATAGTGCAGCCAGAGAGAGGCTCCATCCGCAGAGGGCAGGGGTCTGTGTGCTCCTTGGAAAGCTTCCTGGATCATAAGGATGAGCTACCTTTCAACAAGGCTTGCAAATTGGAAAATTATATTATCTCAGGCCATAGGACAGGAACATCCCTGCACTTAGAGACAGTGGTTATATTTTAGGTATATATATTGTTCAATCCAAAAATTCACTGACTTTGTTTCTGTGAACACGAGTACCTGGAGGTATACATGTCTTTTTTGTTTCTTTTATTATCTTTTCCATAATTAAAAATCATTCTGATGCTATTAGTTCATTTTAAATCAAGAAATATCTTTGCTTTCCCCAAAGGAGAATTGTCTTGTCATGTTTTATCTTTGGTTGTTTAACATTCTGAAGAAACCCTTAAGCCCAACGGCCATAGCCTAGGTGTTGATAGCTGCTAACAATTAAAACAACATATTGAATAAAGATGGTTTAATCATCATCTAGCCTGGAGTGGGCAGGAGGGGAGGGCCCTTATTACTCATGTGTTCATGTTTATTCTTCTGATTCTAATTTAATAAAATGAACTTAATTCTAGAAAGAGGCTGAGAAATTTACCTATATAATCAGAGTTTAATTCTAAGATCTGACACCATGCCTAAAAATACAAGCTCACTCTCTGAAAAGTTCATTCCCTGTGACCTGCTGTGATAGACAGGCATGACCTATTTAACTCCTTCCATTGGAAAACTCCAAGATTATTTTCCAGGCTCTGTGATCTGCAAGCTATTAGCTCTGTTGTTTCTAAATCCCAGTGCTGATAAGGACCAGGAGAATTGGGTTGTGCCATGAGCCCACCCCTGCCCAGGCTTTCTGAGTTAGACAAGCTGGGATCTAGTCCCACTCTCATCCTTTGTAACGGCGTGACCTTGGAACGCAACTGACCTTCTTTTTCCTCACTGGTAAATTAGAAATAATAATGACACCAACCTCATAAGGTAAAACAATAATAGTAAATTCTCAGTGAATTTTATCTGTCACTATCATCCATATCTTTCAATCCTCACAACTGTTCTATAAGATAGCAATCATCCCTACTTTACAAACTAAGGAACTGAGGAACAGTATGTCTTGCGCAAAAGCAAGCAGAAAATAAGGGGTTAAGCTAATTTGAATATATAAAAACTTTTGCACCTCCTTCCATGACAACTTCTTTGAAGCTATTTGATTTTAACCCCAAAATTCTTTCTGTTTGTAAATCGAGGACCTGGACCTTAAGCATTTTCATTTTTCTGTGCTACTTCGCAAGGGTCTGGGTCTGAAAGCAGCACCTAGGATGTGGGCCCTGTCTTGAGCCTCAGTTATGCTGAAACACTCGTTTTCTTTTTGCTATAGGAGAGCATTGAGAGCTGATCACATAGCTTTACACCAGTGTTTGTGCAAAGCTGTGCCAATTCCTTGGAGCCTTGGTAACACATATCAGCCCCTGAGGTCACTAATGGGCAGAAAGATCAACAGTTAAATAGGAGCTAAGTGACACATTTATAGGAGCTGGTGAAGGAACCATTACAACTGGGGCCATACCCCTTGGGCTATATATTATATGCAATTCAGCCTTATTTCAGAGAGCAATTCATCTTTCTATATTTTCTTTTTCTTTTTCTTTTTTTTGCGGTACGCGGGCCTCTCACTGCTGTGGCCTCTCTCGTTGCGGAGCACAGGCTCCGGACGCGCAGGCTCAGCGGCCATGGCTCACGGGCCGAGCCGCTCTGCGGCATGTGGGATCTTCCCGGACCGGGGCACGAACCCGCGTCCCCTGCATCGGCAGGCGGACTCCCAACCACTGCGCCACCAGGGAAGCCCCCATCTTTCTATATTTTAAAAGACACTATGCTTCAAACATTTGTATAATGTTTTAATGACCACAAAAATAAAATTCATAGACATGCTTTGAGTGCCTACTGTGTGACTTGCACTCTGTTTGGGGCTAGACAGAGGTTATTCATAACCATTACTGGGAGCTAATAATCGAATGGAGACATCTAAATAATACAGAACAAAATAAGAACTGCAAAAATATATACTACCCGTTTGTACCTCTGTTTTCTCTGAGGCTAATAAATGCCAGGGAACAATTTATTCTAATTGGAAAGGCCCTTGGGGAAGGCCCTCATAGAGGAAATGTTACTGGCCCTGAAGAATAAGTAAGATGGTAATTGAGAGGGAGGGAAAAGGCATCAAGGCTGAAGAAGCAGCTTGAGCAGAAGGCAGGGAAGTGTGAGGGTACTACAAGTTCAGGAGACGAGAAGGAGTGTCTGCAGCTAAGTGTAGGCTTCATACAGACAACAGTGGAAGACGAGGGAGTGAAGGTAAGATGAAGCCCATCACAAAGGCATTAAATTACAGAATGGAGGTTGCATTCTATTTTCTGAATAATAGAGCGGTTTTTGCAGGGCAGAGTAATACATTGACTTCACTATTCTTGGAAAATAATTCTAGGGATGGTACAAAGGATGGATTTAGGAGATGAAATATGGAGGAGCTTGGTGGAGTACTACTGTCAGCAAGAAATGAAGCCCTCATTAAGGCAGTTGTGGAGGAAAGAAAAGAGCATTCCCAGGGGCCAGGGACCACTCACCAGGAAAGTAATTTGTCATTGCCCAATGCGGGGTGGGGACAAATGAAGGATGGGATGGAAAAACTGATGGTTCTAGCCAGAGTATCTTGGGAGAAGATACTAGGTACCAGGTTCCCTGACAAGATTAGAATTTTGGGAAAATCTCACATTTTAGTTTCATGCTTGGCTGCAATGCATTCATGGAATTTTCCCGCTCCTTTCAATATTACAAAGCATAATTCTCTATTTTGAAAGTACAAATCTATTTGATAAAAGTAAACCATTCAAAAGAGAGCTTAGAATGTGCTCAAATGGAGACCACACCTATGTCCTCTATCACTTGAGCTTGGACAGGAGGCAAAACTACCTCAACCCGTCTTAGGTTTTCAGCTGGGACTCTTCAGCAAAAAGACAGAATTAACAAGAGGAAAACGAACATAAGTTTATTAACATGTCTATTCCTGTATACCTGGCAAACACTCAGGAAAATTGAGCAACTCGAAGAGGTGTCTTCAGAATTCAGGATTAAATACCGTCTTAACAGGGAAGAGGGAGAGGGATGGAGGCTTCTTAAGGGAGAGTAATTTAGGGAAGATGAATGGACCCTTGGAAGCATAGATGGGAGATATAATAGTTTGTGACAGAGTTTGTCTGGGTATGGTGTTGATTTCTGGTCTCCACTCCTATGTTGAGTCAGTCCTTCCTGGTTGGTGAAAGATTTATGTTTAGGCAGATTAGGGTTGTTCCTAGAAAGTCTCTCCTGATTTTGCTGTTTTCAAGTGCCTACAGCTCAAAACAATCAGTATGGCCAAGCAGCATGTTTTGGGGTGGTATAAAGCTGGCAGCCTGGCTATGACTATGTCAGACATCCACAGGGGCATTTACAAAAGCCATGCCTTAGAGAGCTGCTTTAAGTAAGGTTATTCTGAGCCTTGAGTGGTATCTTTTTGAATATTTCACCTCTTTCATTTTCTCTTTATTTTTCCTCCTCATGCCTACGCTTTTAGAGGAAAAGTCCGGTAAGAAACAACAAATCCTTTCTACATCTTGGCCAAACATTGTTTATTCCGTTCATTTTCATCATCTGCATATCTAATGACTGACTGTGTTTAACACCTAAACAAGATTCTGAATTTTATTTTATTTTATTTTATTTTATTTTTTTTTTATTTTATTTTATTTTTTTTAACATCTTTATTGGAGTATAATTGCTTTACAATGGTATGTTAGTTTCAGCTTCACAACAAAATGAATCAGTTATATATACACATACATTCCCATATCTCTTCCCGCTTGCGTCTCCCTCCCTCCCACCCTCCCTATCCCACCCCTCCAGGCGGTCACAAAGCACCGAGCTGATCTCCCTGTGCTATGCGGCTGCTTCCCACTAGCTAACTACCTTACTTTTGGTAGTGTATACATGTCCATGCCTCTTTATCGCTTTGTCACCGTTTACCCTTCCCCCTCCCCATAGCCTCAAGTCCATTCTCTAGTAAGTCTGTGTCTTTATTCCTGTTTCACCCCTAGGTTTTTCATGACATTTTTTTTTAAATTCCATATATATGTGTTACCATACGGTATTTGTCTCTCTCTTTCTGACTTACTTCACTCTGTATGACAGACTCTAGGTCTATCCACCTCATTACAAATAGCTCAATTTCATCTCTTTTTATGGCTGAGTAATATTCCATTGTATATATGTGCCACATCTTCTTTATCCATTCATCCGGTGTTGGACACTTAGGTTGTTTCCATCTCTGGGCTATTGTAAATAGAGCTGCAATGAACATTTTGGTACATGACTCTTTTTGAATTATGGTTTTCTCAGGGTATATGCCCAGTAGTGGGATTGCTGGGTCATATGGTAGTTCTATTTGTAGCTTTTTAAGGAACCTCCATACTGTTCTCCACAGTGGCTGTATCAATTTACATTCCCACCAACAGTGTAAGAGGGTTCCCTTTTCTCCACACCCTCTCCAGCATTTATTGTTTCTAGATTTTTTGATGATGGCCATTCTGACCAGTGTGAGATGATATCTCATTGTAGTTTTGATTTGCATTCCTCTAATGATTAGTGATGTTGAGCATTCTTTCATGTGTTTGTTGGCACTCTGTATATCTTCTTTGGAGAAATGTCTATTTAGGTCTTCTGCCCATTTTTGGATTGGGTTGTTTGTTTTTTTGTTATTAAGCTGCATGAGCTGCTTATAAATTTTGGAGATTAATCCTTTGTCCGTTGCTTCATTTGCAAATATTTTCTCCCATTCTGAGGGTTGTCTTTTGGTCTTCTTTATGGTTTCCTTTGCTGCGCAAAAGCTTTGAAGTTTCATTAGGTCCCATTTGTTTACTTTTGTTTTTATTTCCATTTCTCTAGGAGGTGGGTCAAAAAGGACCTTGCTGTGATTTATGTCATAGAGTGTTCTGCCTATGTTTTCCTCTAAGAGTTTGATAGTTTCTGGCCTTACATTTAGGTCTTTAATCCATTTTGAGCTTATTTTTGTGTATGGTGTTAGGGAGTGATCTAATCTCATACTTTTACATGTAGCTGTCCAGTTTTCCCAGCACCACTTATTGAATAGGCTGTCCTTTCTCCACTGTACATTTCTGCCTCCTTTGTCAAAGATAAGGTGACCATACGTGCGTGGGTTTATCTCTGGGCTTTCTATCCTGTTCCATTGATCTATCTTTCTGTTTTTGTGCCAGTACCATACCGTCTTGATAACTGTAGCTTTGTAGTATAGTCTGAAGTCTGGGAGCCTGATTCCTCCAGTTCCTTCTTTCGTTCTCAAGATTGCTTTGGCTATTCGGGGTCTTTTGTGTTTCCATACAAATTGCAAAATTTTTTGTTCTAGTTCTGTGAAAAATGCCAGTGGTAGTTTGATAGGGATTGCATTGAATCTATAGATTGCTTTGGGTAGTAGAGTCATTTTCACAATGTTGATTCTTCCAATCCAAGAACATGGTATATCTCTCCATCTATTTGTATCATCTTTAATTTCTTTCATCAGTGTCTTATAATTTTCTGCATACAGATCTTTTGTCTCCTTAGGTAGGTTTATTCCTAGATATTTTATTCTTTTTGTTGCAATGGTAAATGGGAGTGTTTTCTTGATTTCACTTTCAGATTTTTCATCATTAGTATATAGGAATGCCAGAGATTTCTGTGCATTAATTTTGTATCCTGCCACTTTACCAAATTCATTGATTAGCTCTAGTAGTTTTCTGGTAGCATCTTTAGGGTTCTCTATGTATAGGATCATGTCATCTGCAAACAGTGACAGCTTTACTTCTTCTTTTCCGATTTGGATTCCTTTTATTTCCTTTTCTTCTCTGATTGCTGTGGCTAAAACTTCCAAAACTATGTTGAATAAGAGTGGTGAGAGTGGGCAACCTTGTCTTGTTCCTGATCTTAGTGGAAATGCTTTCAGTTTTTCACCATTGAGGATGATGTTTGCTGTGGGCTTGTCATATATGGCCTGTATTATGTTGAGGAGAGTTCCCTCTATGCCTACTTTCTGCAGGGTTTTTATCATAAATGGGTGTTGAATTTTGTCAAAAGCTTTCTCTGCATCTATTGAGATGATCATATGGTTTTTCTCCTTCAGTTTGTTAATATGGTTTATCACATTGATAGATTTGCGTATATTGAAGAATCCTTGCATTCCTGGAATAAACCCCACTTGATCATGGTGTATGATCCTTTTAATGTGCTGTTGGATTCTGTTTGCTAGTATTTTGTTGAGGATTTTTGCATCTATGTTCATCAGTGATATTGGCCTGTAGTTTTCTTTCTTTGTGACATCCTTGCCTGGTTTTGGTATCAAGGTGATGGTGGCCTCGTAGAAGGAGTTTGGGAGTGTTCCTCCCTCTGCTATATTTTGGAAGAGTTTGAGAAGGATAGGTGTTAGCTCTTCTCTAAATGTTTGATAGAATTCGCCTGTGAAGCCATCTGGTCCTGGGCTTTTCTTTGTTGGAAGATTTTTAATCACAGTTTCAATTTCAGTGCTTGTGATTGGTCTGTTCATATTTTCTATTTCTTCCTGATTCAGTCTTGGCAGGTTGTGCATTTCTAAGAATTTGTCCATTTCTTCCAGATTGTCCATTTTATTGGCATAGAGTTGCTTGTAGTAATCTCTCATGATCTCTTTTATTTCTGCAGTGTCAGTTGTTACCTCTCCTTTTTCATTTCTAATTCTATTGATTTGAGTCTTCTCCCTTTTTTTCTTGATGATTCTGGCTAGTGGTTTATCTATTTTGTTTATCTTCTCAAAGAACCAGCTTTTAGTTTTATTGATCTTTGCTATTGTTTCCTTCATTTCTTTTTCATTTATTTCTGATCTGATTTTTATGATTTCTTTCCTTCTGCTAGCTTTGGGGTTTTTTTGTTCTTCTTTCTCTAATTGCTTGAGGTGCAAGGTTAGGTTGTTTATTCTAGATGTTTCCTGCTTCTTAAGGTGGGCTTGTATTGCTATAAACTTCCCCCTTAGAACTGCTTTTGCTGCATCCCACAGGTTTTGGGTCGTTGTGTCTCCATTGTCATTTGTTTCTAGGTATTTTTTGATTTCCTCTTTGATTTCTTCAGTGATCACTTCATTATTAAGTAGTGTATTGTTTAGCCTCCATGTGTTTGTATTTTTTACAGATCTTTTCCTGTAATTGATATCTAGTCTCATGGCGTTGTGGTCAGAAAAGATACTTGATACAATTTCAATTTTCTTAAATTTACCAAGGCTTGATTTGTGACCCAAGATATGATCTATCCTGGAGAATGTTCCATGAGCACTTGAGAAAAATGTGTATTCTGTTGTTTTTGGATGGAATGTCCTATAAATATCAATTAACTCCATCTCGTTTAATGTATCATTTAAAGCTTGTGTTTCCTTATTTATTTTCATTTTGGATGATCTGTCCATTGGTGAAAGTGGGGTGTTAAAGTCCCCTACTATGAATGTGTTACTGTCGATTTCCCCTTTTATGGTTGTCAGTATTTGCCTTATGTATTGAGGTGCACCTATGTTGGGTGCATAAATATTTACAATTGTTATATCTTCCTCTTGGATCGATCCCTTGATCATTATGTAGTGTCCTTCTTTGTCTCTTCTAATAGTCTTTGTTTTAAAGTCTATTTTGTCTGATATGAGAATTGCTACTCCAGCTTTCTTTTGGTTTCCATTTGCATGGTATATCTTTTTCCATCCCCTTACTTTCAGTCTGTATGTGTCTCTAGGTCTGAAGTGGGTCTCTTGTAGACAGCAAATACATGGGTCTTGTTTTTGTATCCATTCAGCCAATCTGTGTCTTTTGGTGGGAGCATTTAGTCCATTTACATTTAAGGTAATTATCGATATGTGTGTTCCTATTCCCATTTTCTTAATTGTTTTGGGTTCGTTATTGTAGGTCCTTTCCTTCTTTTGTGTTTCTTGCCTAGAGAAGTTCCTTTAGCAGTTGTTGTAGAGCTGGTTTGGTGGTGCTGAACTCTCTCAGCTTTTGCTTGTCTGTAAAGGTTTTAATTTCTCCATCAAATCTGAATGAGATCCTTGCTGGGTAGAGTAATCTTGGTTGCAGGTTTTTCTCCTTCAACACTTTCAATATGTCCTGCCACTCCCTTCTGGCTTGCAGAGTTTCTGCTGAAAGATCAGCTGTTAACCTTATGGGGATTCCCTTGTGTGTTATTTGTTGTTTTTCCCTTGCTGCTTTTAATATGTTTTCTTTGTATTTAATTTTTGACAGTTTGATTAATATGTGTCTTGGCGTATTTCTCCACAGAGAGTCCCATATTTATCCTGTATGGGACTCTCTGTGCTTCCTGGACTTGATTAACTATTTCCTTTCCCATATTAGGGAAGTTTTCAACTATAATCTCTTCAAATATTTTCTCAGTCCCTTTCTTTTTCTCTTCTTCTTCTGGAACCCCTATAATTCGAATGTTGGTGCGTTTAATGTTGTCCCAGAGGTCTCTGAGACTGTCCTCAGTTCTTTTCATTCTTTTTTCTTTATTCTGCTCTGCAGTAGTTATTTCCACTATTTTGTCTTCCAGGTCACTTATCCATTCTTCTGCCTCAGTTATTCTGCTATTGATCCCATCTAGAGTACTTTTAATTTCATTTATTGTGTTGTTCATCGTTGCTTGTTTCATCTTTATTTCTTCTAGGTCCTTGTTAACTGATTCTTGCAATTTGTCCATTCTATTGTCCATTCTATCTCCAAGATTTCGGATCAACCTTACTATCATTATTCTGAATTCTTTTTCAGGTAGACTGCCTATTTCCTCTTCATTTGTTAGGTCTGGTGGGTTTTTATCTTGCTCCTTCATCTGCTGTGTGTTTTTCTGTCTTTTCATTTTGCTTATCTTACTGTGTTTGGGGTCTCCTTTTTTGCAGGCTGAAGGTTCGTAGTTCCTGTTGTTTTTTGTGTCTGTCCCCAGTGGCTAAGGTTGGTTCAGTGGGTTGTGTAGGCTTCCTGGTGGAGGGTACTAGTGCCTGTGTTCTGGTGGATGAGGCTGGATCTTGTCTTTCTGGTGGGCAGGTCCATGTCTGGTGGTGTGTTTTGGGGTGTCTGTAGACTTATTATGATTTTGGGCAGCCTCTCTGCTAATGGGTGGGGTTGTGTTCCTGTCTTGCTAGTTGTTTGGCATAGGATGTCCAGCACTGTAGCTTGCTGGTCGTTGAGTGAAGCTGGGTGCTGGCGTTGAGATGGAGATCTCTTGGAGATTTTTGCTGTTTGATATTATGTGCAGCTGGGAGGCCTCTTGTGGACCAGTGTCCTGAAGTTGGCTCTCCCACCTCAGAGGCACAGCACTGACTCCTGGCTGCAGCACCAAGAGCCTTTCATCCACAGGGCTCCTTAATTTGGGATGATTCTTGTCTATTCAGGTATTCCACAGATGCAGGGTATATCAAGTTGATTGTGGAGCTTTAATCCGCTGCTTCTGAGGCTGCTGGGAGAGATTTCCCTTTCTCTTCTTTGTTCTCACAGGTCCTAGGGGCTCAGCTTTGGATTTGGCCCCGCCTGTGCGTGTAGGTCGCCGGAGGGCGTCTGTTCTTTGCTCAGACAGGACGGGGTTAAAGGAGCCGCTGATTCGGAGGCTCTGGCTCACCCAGGCCGGGGGGTAGGGAAGGTCACGGAGTGCGGGGCGGGCCTGCAGCGGCAGAGGCCGGCGTGACGCTGCAGCCTGAGGCGCGCCGAGCGCTCTCCTGGGGGAGCCGTCCCTGGATCCCGGGACCCTGGCAGTGGCGGGCTGCACAGGCTCCCCGGAAGGGCGTGTGGCTAGTGACCTGTGTTCGCACACAGGCCTCCTGGCTGTGGCAGCAGCGGCCTTAGCGTCCCATGTCCGTCTCTGGGCTCCGCACTCTTAGCCGCGGCTCGCGCCCGTCCCTGGAGCTCTCTCAAGCAGCGTTCTTAATCCCCTCTCCTCGTGCACCAGGAAACAAAGAGGGACGTAAAAGTCTCTTGCCTCTTCGGCAGGTCCAGAACCCTCCCCGGACTCTCTCCCGGCCAGCCGTGGCGCACCAACGCCCTGCAGGCTGTGTTCACGCCGCCAACCTCAGTCCTCTCCCGGCGCTCCGACAAAAGCCGGAGCCTCAGCTCCCAGTCCCGCCCGCCCCGGCGGGCGAGCAGACAAGCCTCTCGGCTGGTGAGTGCCGGTCGGCCCGATCCTCTGCGCTGGAATCTGTCCGCTTTGCCCTCCGCACCCCTGTTGCTGTGCTCTCCTCCGCGGCTCCCAAGCTCCCCCACTCCGCCTCCCGAAGTCTCCACCCGCGAAGGGGCTTCCTAGTGTGTGGACACTTTTCCTCCTTCACAGCTCTCTCCCGCTGGTGCAGGACCCGTCCCTATCCTTTTGTCTCTGTTTAGTTTTTTCTTTTGCCCTAACCAGGTACGTGGGGGGTTCCTTGCCTTTTGGGAGGGCTGAGGTCTTCTGCCAGCGTTCAGTAGGTGCTCCGTAGGAGTTGTTCCACGCGTAGATGTATTTCTGGTGTATCTGTGGAGAGGAAGGTGATCTCCGCCTCTTACTCTTCCGCCATCTTCCCGGAAGTCCCAAGATTCTGAATTTTAAAAACAAACCTTTGTGAACCAGGACACGGTCTAATTATGCCCCATGGGGATAAAAGGAAGCTGGTTGCTAAGTGATTTTCCAAACCTGTTATTAAGGGCCACAGGGTAATTTTGTAAAGATTCACCTCTGCCTCAATCACAGGCATATGTTTAAATATTTTAGTATTAAGTTGCATTTATTGCAGCTTCCACTTGGGTTAGTCAAGCTACATATATTTACCATGAGCTAGGCAAACATTTCTTTGTTAAATTTTCTTTGAATGTACAACATGATAGCATCCTGAGTGATGCTTGTGAAGCTGGCCTAGGAAAGGGAAGTTGTCTTGTTTTCTTCTTTTTTTTTTTGCAATTAATCAGAAAAATTATCCCCTTCTGAAGTTGTCAGAGACAGAAAAAGAAGATCTTTATAAAGTGCAAAACACCTCTTACATTGTCCTTTTAAACACCAGGGTGATTTTCAGTGGCAGTACAGATCTGTTAGGGTGTACCTACATCTTTTTTTTTTTTTTTTTTTTAAGAGCAGCAATGAAACAGATCTACTAAAAAAAAAAAAAAGCACTGTTCTTGTCTCAGCTGCCTAATTTATGGGAACAGGATGCTAATGCGTGGCTGACACACGTGACCTCTCCAGTGGAAAATATGAAAATATTGTGTTTCCATGTTAACACACACCGAGAAGTAGTTGGTTGTCTGTTGACCTCACCTAAGTGGATGCTGTAATTATTGCTAAACCTCCCATCCTGCCCATTGACCCAAGCCTGGCAGTCTCTGTACCACATGCAGGAAATGTACTGGTAACAATTTCATGTGATTTTTTGAGGAAGGAAGAGCAGAAGACACAGGAAGAACAAAAGACAGAATCAAAATATTACAATTTGTCAAAATATGGACCCAATGACATTGCTTCCAACAATAAAATTAGTACAATTGTAACTATTACTATTACTAAATTGAATGGCCCACTTCTGTGTAACTGCGAGTCAACTCTGGGTCTCATGCTATGTGACATACATATCGTTGGTGCGCTTCAGCAACCTTTCTTTGTATTGCCAACTATAAATTGGTACTTTCCATCTACCTCTACAAGGATTAAATTATGAGCCACTGCAGCTGCTGACCTTCAACACTCCCTGAAAGGAGTTCAGGGTGGAGATCAGGAATGAGGCAATCTGTGCTCTGGGAAAAACTGGCAGAACTTCAGATGGTTAGATATTTTCAGGAGAAGATTTTATGAGCCCAACTGTTGCATCTCTTCATATATAGAAAAGCACTAAAATCCTTCATGGTGATGGCTGCTCCTCATGACTAGCAGCAACCTTCTGCAAAAACTATGTGCCTGACTGCATGTACTCCCCCTTCACCAAAATCACATATATACTGACCTGCCCCCCTACCTCTTTGGAGCAGTTTCTCAGAGCTATCGGAAATGCTGTCTCCCAGGCTATAGTCCTCACTTTGCCCCAAATAAAACTTAACTCACAACTCTCGTGTTGTGCTTTTTTTTCTTCAGTCAACAGTATTTTGCCCATTTCATTTATTCTCTTTGACCCTGAATCTTTCTCTGAATTATCCAGATTTGACCACTTCAAATATTGACAGGACTACGTAGTCTGAAATTTATCCTTGGTGCTTTAAAAACTCTTTGTTCCTCATTGGTTTTCCTCCTGTTGTTCTTACAGCAATTTCAACTACAAGTACTCCTTTGCATTGTTAGCTGTGCCTCTAAGGATGAGTCCTTCTCCTGCTCCCCTGCCTCGTTTTTCTTTGGCAATGCCCACGTTGTTGCTGTTCAAACCAGTCAACTTTTAGTGATATCTTGGTTAGTAATAGGCTCTTCGTGTCTCTTCCTAAATGGAATTTCGGAAGATCATCTCTACCAAGTCCTATTGGATCTGGCAGGCATTCACAGTCATCTGACTTGTAATAGATATGGGAACAAATTTAAATATAGACAAACACAAAAGTTGGCAGGGGTGGGGACATCAAATAGGTGCTTGCCAGAGAGGTTATCTTCACCCTGAAGCATTTGAAAGCAAACAAGAAACTGGTTAGGACCATAATAATAAACATAATCATCATATATTCTAATTCTTTCCTAGAAAATTCACTACCATGAATGACTGAATTTGCTATGACTAGACTGTATAAAAATAATATTTGTTGGGTGCTTTGTGGCTTTACACGTATTTTCCTCTGTTTCCCTATAGCACTGAATTTTAGCAAATGAGGATGTTGTAAAGCTTCAAAACCTGAGGTTGGTTATTTAGTGACTTTGACAAGCCGGACAGATTGTGTTTGGTTACTTCTTTTTATAAATATCTTAAAACACTTACCCGCATTGGCAAAGACTAAGTTAGCCTACTTAGCTGAATTTAAATTAATCCTTTTGTGCAGAAAAATAAAACAAAGCTCATGTGGGTAAGGACACTGTGGGTGCTGTGAGGACATTTACTGAAGTAAATGTAAATTTTCTTTTAGGAAGGCGTATTCATATAGCCAAGTATATAAATTTTAGAAATGCAAAATGTTCTGACCGAAGATCTTCATTCTAGTCACCAAATCATACCCACTTTGAAAATAGCCTCAAAATACAAGCTAAGACTTATCTCTAAGTTGAACATCAAGATAAAAATAGAGGGGAAAATAAAATGTTTTTCAATACCTTCTCCAGAATGCATCAGAAGGTCAAGAGAAGTCAAGGAATTGAGCAATTAATGTTTAATTAGGAACACAAGAAATTTGTTCAGAAAACAAATAGACCAATTGCAAAATCCCTGTTTGAGTAATCAGGTGAAATAATAATAACAGTAGATTAAAAAAAAACTTGTTGAGAGCTTATTATGTGTGATACAAATGTCTGCAATCAGAGACAAATTGGCCACCTGCAGATTCTGAACAACTGAATAGATGTTTTGTTTGGTCGTGCAGTTAAAAACAATTTTAATGCCATTTAAAAGCCAGAATCTTTGAAGTTAAAAAAAAAATCAAGATATGCGTCTTCTCTGACAACTCTGAAGATCTGGCAGCATTAGACCCATATTTTTGTGCTGCAAGCATGGGGCCCCTGAGTTGTGGCCATTTCACCAAAGCTTTGTGAAACTCTCATTCCCTCGTGCACAGCACCCCTGCTCCTTGCCCTGCAAGCTTTTGAGTTTGTGATTTAACATGGAGAGTGTTCAGCTTACAGAATATATCAAGATCAGATACTGAATGTTTCCTTCCGCCTTTGAAGCAAATTCTATACATTGGTAGAACAAAGATAGAATGCTAAAGGCCTCAAAGTTCCTGGGAAATGACAGGAGAAAGAGTAAAATAAAACTTTTACAAGGAAAGGCTCTCCCCTCCTGGCGGATAATGATTTTGCTGTCCGTGTTCAGCAGAACCTACAACTGCTTTATGCTCCTTAATGGTGATAATTAGTGTATAGAAAGCCCTTCAATTTGACTTCTGGAATTCCTTTTATTTTGCAGGTTTCAGATCACTTTTAATTGTGGACCTTGAGGTTTTCTGGGTCTGACCTTTCTATAGCTTTTAGCTGGGTCTTCTGGCTTTTGGTTAATAAGCCTGTGACTACATGAATTTCAACAGATGTTCCTTGATGTTCCTTTTTTTCATGTTATCTTTTACTAGAAAAAATACAAACAGGAACTATTGATTAAAATATATAGGTTTTTAATTCACTGGACTTAATTTGGGTGAATTTATATAATTGAAATTATTTTGAACAGTGTTGTTCTCTATAATCTTAACAAAGTTTATTGAATTTAAGGTTCTGCCTCTATATGGTTGCAATACACATTTTATTTTGCATTATTTCTCATAATCATCTTGGGGGAAATTGTGTCACTTTTAATTCCCTCTTTGCTGTATTTTATGCTGCTTTTAAGAAGGAAATGTTTGACATGCAATTAAAGCAAAATCATAAATGCCCACATCTTCTTTAGTGAAGAACTTTAGCCTGGTCATTAAAGAATTATAAAGTCTAAATATATAAAAGAGTGCTTGGATTTCTCTCAAAACACAGTATGAATTCGTCAGTAAAAGAATGTAAGCCCAGAAATACATATTAACATGTCCTTTTTCTAATTTCATTTAAATTGCATCCATGCATATAGACAGATTTATAAGAAAGGTGGGATACGTATGGAACAGAACTGGAAAAATATGGCAAATAATAATATCTAAAATATTACAAGTAAAATCGACTGGAGTAGGTATAAAAGACTATAGGTTTTTATTTCTTGTCTATGTTATGGAGAGTAGAATCATCTTTTTCATTTAAGCAACCTGCTAGATACTTTTGTGTTTGTGCTTCTTGCTTGGATTTTGGAATTTGGCTGGTACTGGGTCCCAGGTAGCCTCTGGTGAATTCACAAGCTAGCCCATATCCTGAGAGAGAAACTGAGCAACAGCTCTTTCCCTACTCACATCATAGTCACTCTTGTTACTACAGAAAAATCCCAAAGAGGGAGAGCAACCAGAGATTGTTGGGGTAAATTGATAGCAGCCATGATCAAGGTTTGAGGAGTGAAAGAAAAAAGTCGTAGGTCAGCATTTTGTGTTTTTCCAGGCATCATCTGGTCCACCAGTGTTTTATTGGTGCTGGACAATTTTCATCATTCACACCTGTGCTTGTCAGGAGCTCCTTATCTTTCCCACCACATTCTACCCATTGGGTGAGGCTGCCCAAATCACACCAGGCCAAGAACATATACTTTAAAAAAGTCCTCATCCGCACTCATTTCACAGAACACTAAAGAGAAGAGCCAGGCAAAGAAGAGGTGTCTCTAATCCTGCTCTCTGATTTTTGGAGGCTCCGATTAAAGCCTGAATTATGTGGGAAATGCATCGTGTCTATGATGTTTGCTAACACCCTTTTGTGTGGGGAAACAGTTTTCTCTGTACTACCCAGTTTCTAAAACTCCCCTCCTCAAACAATATGAAGAAAAACTCCGTATGACAAGACATTTAAATCTATCAGTAAAATTTTCTTGTATGTTTCTGCTTTGTCTGTATGTACATATAACTGAAACCAGTACATCCTCATTAGCAAAGCTATATTATGCAATGGATAGATTCTCCTTAAGGTTCTCCAAAACCTCATTATGGTTTAAATAAGCCACAAACACAATGACTGCCTGTCTTCCTTTGGCCTGATTACCTGGAGTGTGTGTTTAGTTAGCTGTTTATGAAATCTTCTATTACCCAAGCCTGTTGACTGATCCATCATTCTCTGACTAGGTGTCTGTTCTCTCTTCCTTTTTGCTGATCACAGAGGCGCAGCCCGGTAAGAATCCTCAACATTTTTACCTTAAACATGTATAGAGATAATTCTTGCCTAGGCAAGGTGGCCAGGTTGGCTTCTTGTTAAATTTATGATAACCCCGTATGAACGAGGCAGATGAATTAGGTTTAGTGGCTGAAAGTCTCTGGTCTTATATGTGTCAAGAGCATGTTTTAGGATCATCAGAGCACTTTTCCATAACAAATTAAACTAATACATAGGTACCCCAACTCCTAGTGCTAAATGTAAAAAACGTGGTGTGTGTGTGTGTGTGTGTGTGTGTACAAGGTCTGGAGATTGTCCAGAAATCACCATAGAAACTTATAGCAAGGTGATAATAAAGAATAAGAAAACTGTAAGGCAAGTTAGGAAAGAATTTGTAAACCACATTGTTTTTAAGCCTGAATTTAACATAAGTCCCTGGACCATAACTCAAATTGTTCAGTGTACTGATATACAGTCATACACAATCATAATTTCTATCTTGGGAGGAAGAGACATACTTTCAAGTCAATCTTTCTAGGCTGTCACATATATATTCATCACTGAAGGCAAATCAGTATTAGTTTGCATTGCTCAAAGTAAATCTGTTATTTTCCTCAGTGTGATAAATTTGAGGCAACAAGAAGAAGAGACTTTGCTATGTTTGAAATGACCCGGACCTGCCCAGTCAGTCCCTTGAGAGAGGAAATGGAACTGAAACAATGCTGTCAGAAAGTAGGCCTATGCCAATTTGATCAGTCAATTACTACTTGAGACAAATACCCTGCGCCAGCTGACAAGCTGTGGTTCTCTGTTTAAGCCACGTAGTTGATGATCAAAGATAACACCTACAGGGACTATGTGGCTGATTCCAATCCAGCAGTGGGGTCACAGCTCAGATTATGACAAGTTACTCCTTTTTAAAAAAAAAGAAAAAGAGTGAATTAACTAAGGCAAAATGCAGGAAGTCTATTCACAGTCTACCTATAAAGACAGTCCTTGAAAGGAAGAAAATGTGGTTGCTTGGGGAGGAGAAGGTTTCAGGATTCAATAGGCTTTTTTCCTGAATGTGCTTTATGTGGTCGACATCACCTTAACCTTGTTCTAGACTTGTCCTGTTTCGACAGCAAGGCCATCAAAATCTGTATGCCGGATCATGGGACAACGGGACTTTCGTTTCTGTTGCTAATGGTTTCCTGCTTATTGTTTGAACATCTGTTCCTTTCTAAATTGATATGATTTTATTCTTTCTAATTTCTAAACAACAGTTTTCTTGAATATTTCTGCCATGTCTTTCTTCCTCTTCACTGATGATTGTTCATTCATACGGAATATTTAATAAAATATTACAGAGGCTTCTTGTCTAGTGCCTCTCAACAATAAACATCTATCAAATGAATTGATACACTGGGAAATGATGAATACCAATGAACACCAAAGAAGCTTTGTATCTTTCTTGGTTTCATGAATATTACATTATAAATAAAGGGGTAAGACAGAGACCAAAAGGTCTTCAATACAGCTTCTGGGGTCCCCTAACTCCTGAATTTCAGGTCTCACTATACTAGATAGGTCCTATTCCCTCAGTGTCAACCTCGTGATTGACTACTTGGACCTAACGTCTCCACCTGATCTTTTCCTTCAGACCTTATTAACAAAAATCTGACAATCTGAGGCTCTCCAACCTAGAAAAACATTTTAACTCCATTTAAACAATTTGTTCTCTTATTATTTTGTTTACAGAGTCTTATTTTCCAAAAGCCAACCCACATCAAAACTCCTATAATGACCATAACTGATTTAAATGATCATATTTGTTTTAAATATTTATTAATTTAAATGAACATGTTAACTTACACATACTGATTTAAAGTGTTTATCTATTAAAATAAATAAAATATTTATTAAAAAGTTTTTACTAATAATGTATAATAATCTCTATATAGCACATACATGCAAGTCACTAAAAAACATCTAGTGGATCTTATTCAGTCTGAAACTGCTCCTCTATTGTAAATGAGTTCAAAATGAGATAAAATTCTGATAAATCCTTAGGAAAGAGGGAAAGAACCTTCTTATAGGTCTGTTACAGAGGTGCTACATCTTGTCCTGAGTTGTTTATGTTATCATTTGAGAGAAGAAAACATCTGTGACCACCATGTTGAGCCTTCACCAAAGTAGGAAAGTATAAAAAAATGTGTTTGATTATCACCCACCAAACTCATAGTCATACCCTTTTGAAAACTTTATTATACTTCCACTTCCCCAACCTGAGCTCTGCCCCTGTCATTCTCCTAAGGAGGCCCCGCCAAGCCATGTCCCATCTTATGAGGCCACGCTTCTAGTGGTCTGCTTTTCTGGAAGCATCACATGCTAAGGACCTTTCACAGCAGTTTTGAATCAAAACTTGAATCAATCTTCTGTTGTCAAAATAATTTTCTCCTAGGGCCTTATAAATCTGAAAATGACCTTCTCAGATTATTCCTGACAGGGAAATTGTCATTCCTATAGAATCACAGTGCCTTGAGCTAAAGGAATGACACCCAATTGACACCCAATTGATAGGTTGGTGCCCCCATGGCAGGCAAGTGAAAGAAATTGGGGTAGGAAGGGCGGGTGGGAAAGAATGGAATTCTCTGGTTCCCTGAATAGAACAGCCCACTCAGTGGTAGTACCTTCAAGTTTTCCTTCTTTTTAACATTTTCCACGTGTATCTTTAAAAATTGCATTCGTAACTAATGACTGTTTCTACAAGCAACTTATGGACCCCATCTGATAAGAGCAGAGAGTACTCCTCATACAGTCTGTAATTTTTAAACATTAAACATAAGTTAAACATGGATATACTTTCTTGACTGCTAGATTTCAAGGGTTTTTTTTTAATAGACTATTCAATATTTGCTTTAATTTACCAAATCTACCCAGGTAAGGGTTTTCTTCTGGTTTGGAAGACTTATTGTTTACTCTCTTTCCTCTCTGTAATCTTTGAATAAAATGAAAAATTGATTTATATGTGTGTGTCTACAATTTCCAACTTGAATGCAATTCTGAGAAAAAAATTCATTTTTCCCCAACTGCATTTCTTTGAGTTCAGTTTAATTGAAATGACAGAAATATACATATTGTACATAACATATATGTGGTCTTAAACCTTATAGTGTCTATTTCTAATTCTAGGGTGCAATTAAAAGGAACTTATCCAGTAAGTATATCTTAGCTACCAGAAATAGAGTACGATTCAAAAGAAGGAACAGTTCCTTGGATCTTGGAGCATATATACATTCGACTTATACACTCTTGGGCTTGATTTTTAAGGCTTCTAAATGTCTTACTCTTACAGCAAAGAAATCTTGTAATGATAAAAGAAATCTTGTAATGATAAAAGGGCTCTGTGGGTTCTGAATGACTAATGTTTAGATCCTGAAAGTGAATATGTTTTGGGGTAAACATTGCTATTTTCTTCCTATATTTGTCAACTCTTACTGTATCATTTGACTTTAGAAATGAATTTAATCAAGTGTGTGTTTGCTGATTGGGGTAGGGAGAGGAGGAGGGCTGAAGGAACTGAAGGTAGATGCAACTTACCCATTTTTGTGTTATTTGATGTGAAAATCTTAGTAAACCAAAGCGATATGAACTAGGTTATAATATACCTGTGGCATGATTTTCTTCTGCTGCATACAGCACGTTCTAGGAAATTTTAAATGAATGGTTCCTAGTTAAAGGTATAACATTTTCTTGGCATTTCAAGAAAAGAACAGGCAGAGAATGCTGGATTCATGCACTATGTACATATGGCCTGGCTTAGTATTCTCTTATGGTAATTGAAAAGCAGAACTGATCAAGGCAGCAGGCATTGAAAGAATGGTGTGCTATTCCACTAAGCTCTACAGTGTACACATCTTCCATTTGCTGGCTTATCATGGTAATTCTCTGGTTAACTAGTTTTATAAATGCCAAAGAAAATGCTACTACATATGCCTAATATATGGCTGTTGCATTGCCAGGGGAGAGGGTTTGTTTTGCAAAGTTTTCACATGGAGTTGCTTATTGATGGGACTTAAATCTCTAAGTGTTTCCAAACATAGCTCATAAGACATAAAAGAAAAAACATGGTAAAAATATGCCTAAAAATTCCCTTTGTCCTGTGCGTCAGGTGAAGAAATAGCGAGACCCAGGCGTTCCACACCAACTCCAGAACTCATAAGGTGAGCATGAAAAACACTAGTTGTGTTTTATGCAAGGCATCATGCACTGTTAACAATGAAACAAATCTCCTTTGGGCTAAAGTCTCAGCATCTAATAACAAAGGGCCTGCCCATATGTGTATGTCACAGCAGTTTCAAATATGTTATCATTTCTCCTAAGTGCAGCCTGAGGGAGATCTTTAGGAAGGTACCCTGTAGTCATCTAAAGTAACATCTATCAGAATATGGAGCCCCTCACTAATGAGAGGATTAAACGTCTACATGAAGATGTCATTTGGTGTCTGGAATGCTGATCTGAAATATGATTATATTGCCTTACAAAGAGTAGCCTGTTTAGCTGGCTACAATTTTGTGATACGTTCTACCTGCCACACACCAAAGGAATCTTCTATTTTGTTTTTTGTTTTTGGCAAAGCATTGTGTTTTACACTGTGTAATCCTTGGGATAAGTAAGTATTGTGCACATAAGCAATGTTTCCCCCAAAGACTCCTATTTCTATCTAAAGGCTGGATCCTTTTAACTTTCCCTCCTTCTCTAACCCCTCCCCTCTCCTCTTCACCTCTTATCCCCCAACACACACAGAACTCATGAGGATCAATGAAGGGAATCAGGTCTGGGGAAGAAATGGAGATAATTATGCAGCTTTTCTTTAATAATCAGTTTAAGTAATAATTAGTAGACAGGATGAGCGTCTAACTTACTACCTGTCTTTCCCCCCTGATTTCTCAATGCTCTTCTTTTTCTAATGTGCAGTATTAAGGTATTAAGAAGTTATAATTAGTCAACTGTGTGGGGCGGTCAGGGGAGGATGGAAGTTAGAAGCTGGTAGACTCAGTTTCTTATTCAAACACAAACTTCCTGGTGGCTTGTTTCTTAACTTCCCTGTGCCTGACTTTCACTAATCATAAACCCACATTAACTACAACACAGAGATGTGGTGAAGACAGATATAAATGGTTTTTGAGATCTTAAGAGAAGAAGGTACTTTGCAATAAACTGTTATCTTTAATAATCTCTTCTAGGTATAGAGACTCAGATGCTTTGAAAGAGTTTCTCTCTTCATCTTATTTCTGTTGGACCAGCCCCTTGGGCCCCCGTTGAGAATGAGGGACCTTACCTCCTACTGATCCTTTTGTCCATAAACATTTGACCTCTTCATAAATATACTTTTTAGCCCCTCAGGAGCTTGAGTACATACATATATATGTACATAAGTGCACACACATACATCGGCCTTACTGTGGAAAATATTTGAAAGCTTTATATCTTTTTTAACATTAATATTTCCTTTCTCTATGTTTTGCTGTAATGTGTGTGATTCAGCAGAAAACCTCCAGATGACACCATGGCACTTGCTCCCCTCTTTGGCCCACCATTAGAATCAGCTTTTGATGAACAGAAGACAGAAGGTAGGAAAAACTCTGTATATCTGTAGATTTGTTTTTCCTTTCAATGAAGTATAACTTACCTAGAGTAAATGTGTTTTGAGGCATGTTTGTAATGTATCACCAGATCTTCATGTGAAAGGATAGTTCTGATCTAGGTGTGCTCTCAGCATGGGAATTTGGTTTGCAGACCTCTAGCATTTCAGGATTTGAAACTTTACTTCCAGAAGTAGCTAAGAGCTAACAAGTTCACTCTTCAAAAGAGGTCAATAAGAATTACTGCAAATCTCTACAACTCCCTGGATGGGGAATAAGTGTTCTATTAGCCAAACAGCCATTATTATGGAGCCAGACCTTCAAATTCCCCATCATAGTCACTGTCATTGTGATATAGCCTCTTTGACCACGTTTTCTCCCTTGTCGACCTCATCAGTGAAGGTGTCAATTGTCTTACTCACACAATAGACACTGTTTGCAGGTTCAAGACCCAGGAATGACCTTAAATCATTTAGCAACTTAGAAATAAAATGTTATGGGAGAAATATCATTTTGGCTGTTATTGTTGGGTTTACCTATTAAATATTTATTCCTAGAATTAAATATTTTAACTTTTAAACATTAACCATTTTTGGATGGCTGTGAGTAATGTATACCTTGCTGACATAAAAGAAACTCTTTATGAAAGGGATCTCATCTATTCCTAAAATGTATTTATGTCCAATGCATGGATCTCCAGCAGCTATATATTTGATAATATGGGATGTTTTTATAGAAATCATTTGATTTAAGACCCCTATGGTTATGTACAATCAAAGATGATTTTTCTAGGACCAATTGGTGAAGGAAATTAGATATAAGTGTTAAGGACAACAAGACTTGAAAGCATAGTACGTAGGCTAAGATACAGTGACAAAGAGACTCCAAAGTACAGTGAATTAAACAAGATAGAATTTTATTTCTGTTTCATGTAAACAGCCTCGAAGTACACAATGTAGGACTGGTTGGGTGGCTCCTCTATCCTCCGCATGTGGCCTTCATCTCTGGGTGCAAGGGGGCTGCTCCAGCTCTCACCATCAGAAGAAGGGGGGCCAGGGGAGGACCCATGGAACTCACTGTCAATTCTTGTAAGAGCAAAACCTGGAAGAGAGACACATCACTTCCAACCAGAGCCCATCAGAAAGAATTTAGTGCCATATGGCCTGCTTAACTTTAACTGTAGAAGAAATGGAGAATGGATCCTGGGAGACAGCTAGCAGCCAGCCACAGCTGAATGTTTTTCAACAATGTAGTTAGCAAAGTGTATAAAGAACATCCCTAAATACTCCTTCAGTGATTTAAATGTCTACAACTTAGAATCCATAAATAAAGGTGGCCCTGCGGTGAGGTTCTCAGTTATCTTATTAACCGATCTGTGATCAGTCTCACTTTTAATGACATAAAGTCATGTGTAGTGACTGAAGGTGGGGTTTAATTTGTTGCATTTGAATCTACCTATTAAAAAATCCCATAACATTATATAAACCTGATAGACAAAATAAAAAACAGTTCGTAAAAATCAAAGTGGTGTCCCACACTGCATCTACAAAAAACCAAATGCTACATCACATCTTTGGAGAATGTGTGCTTTCATGTTAAAACAAAACAGAGCTAAGACCATCATTGAGGTTTGTGGTGGAGAGGAGATACACACCTGAACTTGTCAATGAGCCTGTCTTGATTGTTCTTTAGGTGGTTTCAGCCCCTGAAGTTCTGTAAAGTTCCAACATTTGCACCGAACATACTAGCTCTTCCAATATCTGCACCTACTTTTCTTATCTACTCACTCTTACTTTCTTTATTGATTCTTCTATCACTAGTTTACAAGGCCTGAGAGGAAAGTGGATATTTTTGGAGTTAGGAATGCACGCCTGAGATCAGATCTTAGCTCTGCTACTTTCACCATGTATGTCATTGAGCAAGTTGTTTAATCACTGTAATCTTTGGTTTCCTCAATATCAACCACATGGTGGTGAGGTGAGGACTAAAATATATCATAATAGCTACTGGCCTTGTGATAAGTGTTTTACATGTATTTTATATACATTATATTTATATACATTACCTCCTTTAATCCTTTTAGTAACTCTTTGAGATTGCTCTTATTATCTCTACACTGAAGGAAGGGAAGTTCAGAGGTTACACGAATTGCCCAAGGTCCTAGAGTAAGCATAGAGGCTGGATTCAAATCCACATCCAACTGACTTCCCAGCCTGTTTTACAACCTAATGAATTACAAGCAGTACTTACACAGACCTGGCACATGATAGGTGCTGAGAAGAGCTAGTTCATTACATTGTTACCATGGCAACAACCAAAAAAAAAAAAGAAGAAATATTAGATTCAGTGCCCTTAGGCCTAATACCTAATTGCCCTGATTTACTTTAGATGCCTAAGGACTTATTTATTTTTCTGGTTCTCTTAATATGTTCACCAAACATTTTTTGAATAATTTGATTTCTCTTTATGATACTGTAAAAGGATTGTTTAAAGACCCCGTAAGATGCTTTAAAGGTGGGAACCACTGTACAGAATTCAGGCATCTTCATTCTTGAAGCCTATTCATAGCAAACTTTAAATAAACCAACTTAAAACAAATGTCCATGGGAGTAATGCCTGGATTTTCAAGTGGGTGCCAGAAAGGAGCCAGTACATGTATTGACATTTAGAATGTCCTTAAGTGACCAACCAGGAAAAGAATGCAGACGCTCTATTTTGCAAGTTTTTATTTAGCTATATGTGCACACACAGACACCCCCTGCGCACATGTGTGTGTGTGCACGCACACACACACACACACACACACTCTGCTCCTATGTCCATTCCCTGCTTGAAAAGAATGAGGATCAACACATCTCTAAATTAATTTGCTAGGACTGAGGGAAGACAGAAGTAATTTTGTGAAACTCAACTTTAAATTGAAATTTTAAGTTCTAAACTCAGGAAGTTTCTTTTTTGAACTCACCCTGGGAAATTTTCTTTTTATGTTTCCAGTTCTTTTAGATCAGCCTGAGATATGGGGTCCAGGCCAACCAGTTAATCCAAGCACGGAGTCGCCAAAGTTAACAAGGCCTTTTCCCACTGGAAGTAAGTTATGGGTCTGCTCTGTCTGGAAAAATAAGTGACTCATTTTACTGTCTGCCTGCATAGTGAAATTAGGCAACCCTTACAAAGTCTACATAAGCCACATTTGGACTGTTTAACATTAAGAAGAGATGTTATCCTGATAAGCTTTAGAGTTACAGGGACCTAGGACAGTTGGTTGAGACAGGAATAATGTCATAAATAAAGCAGAATAAGTAACTTGGAATCTATAGCTTCTTCTGACGTCCCACAGGCTCATTCATTCGTTCAATAGGTTTATGTAGGAGTGATAAGCAAGTGAACTAAAGACCCTGCTATTCTCCAGGCATGGGCTAGCACACAACACAGAGGTAACCAAATCAGATAAGGTCTCTGCTAGGCCTACAGAACAACTGAGGCTACAGAGAACAGAGAGGACACATTGAGAGGAAAGAGTGATAATTGGAGAGCAAAAGAAATGATGCCATATGGTAGAGCGAAGCTGAGATAGGAGATCAGGGCAATTTCATCTCAAAGCAAAGAGAGCCATCATCTCCACTTATTCCAGAATACCCCCAACCCTTACTCCAGGTGGCTGGCGAAAGAAGTCCTGAAGAAAAAAGTGAACTCATCAAATCTACCAAATATAGCAGTGAGAGGAAAACATACATTTAAAGAAAGAATAAGAAAACAGCGTACCTGTTGAAATTCTTAACTTTGGCCCACAAAGTGACAAGCCCAGTTCAGAAGGATGAGTCTCTGGGTTGGGGCTATAATACAATACTTTTTCTATCTCATGGATTTTTTTTAGCTATAATTTCATCAAAGGAATCTGTTCATTCTTCCTTGATCCAAATCATTTTGCTTCAGTCTTTCAAAAATATACTCAAAATTTAAGACATATAACTTTGAGAAATCTTTCCAGACTCCATCCAAGCCATAATATCCTGACTCTATTAAAAAAAAACCCAAGCTGTTCTCATTGTACTTGATCATACTCTGGACAGTAATTGCCTGTGACCATGATCTTCATTCATTCAGTAGTAAATTCCTTGAGGCCAGAGGCTCGTTGTAGTCAAACCCACGTCCTTCATTCCTAGTACAGGACATGGGGCCTCATTGGTACTTGAGGCATATTGAACAAAGGAACGAATGAATGAAATGATGGTGTTATTGTTGTTACCATCTGACTTTCTCTTGACAAATTCTTATCATAAAGTGGAAGAATCTGAATGAGTCCTGCTTCAATCCCTTAGCTTTGAACTTTAAAGAAGATGGATTGTTAATGGCTATTCCTTTTCCAATAGCAGAAGTATGAGCGAAAGCCCCAATCCTGCCTACCTAGGGAATACTGTGTAACTTAGGGAGAGTGTGATCAGCAATGCTTGGCTTCTTATCTCCTGGCAGCACCTCCACCACTGCCTCCAAAACACGTACCAGCCACTCCACCCCGAACAGGCTCCCCCTTAACAACTGGACCAGGTAAGCTTTATTTTTTCTGCTCTGGGATGACGTGGCAATCAGCAGTGGCCCCGTACCTCAACATGCTCTTGATGTGTTGGAAGCTATAGGCTAGACTAAACATGAAACTGTTTGCGTTTAGTTTCATTGCCATTACATTTCACTATGTAGACTTCTTTTAAAGTATCACTCCCAGGTTTCACAAAAGGGTTCACTTTCCTAACTCATGTTTTCTCTGTATAATGTTGTTGAACAAAGGCCACATTTACTTGTGAGATGGAAGAAAACAAACTCAATATCAAAAGTCATTGTTCAATTGACATCTCATTTCATTGGATCTCACTGTAATGATTTACAAATTAAAAGGCATAATTTGTATTGTTCCAAGAACCAATAAGTTTCTTTCTAGAATTAAAACTGTATCGTCCACAGTGATAATAGAATGGTTCCCGGGATATGCAGCATACAGGTAAGCTTGGGTGGTGGGAATTTTTCCCAGTAGTTATTAAAGTTTTTATTATCCCACGGCAAAGAGATGTGTAAGGATGATAAAATATGGCAAGGAATTGCTGCATGCCTTTAGGCAGATAATTTCTAAGGCACATCTTTACCGTCTATTAAAATCAATACTATGTATTCCTACAGTTTATAATCTACCTAGTCTTACTGGACTAGCAAGTCAAAAGCAGTAGTAGTGGGCTTCCCTGGTGGCGCAGTGGTTGAGAGTCCGCCTGCCGATGCAGGGGACACGGGTTCTTGCCCCGGTCCGGGAAGATCCCACATGCCGCGGAGCAGCTGGGCCCGTGAGCCATGGCCGCTGAGCCTGTGCGTCCGGAGCCTGTGCTCCGCAACGGGAGAGGCCCGCGTACCGCAAAAAAAAAAAAAAAAAAAAGACAATAGTAGTTATTTTATGTGCCTGGGTCCTTAGAATGCAGTTCTTCATCACCTTTGGAATTCTATTGCAGCTTCATCCTTAGCTATTTATGCAGCCTGGTGAGTTTGATAGCTACAGAGTGGGGTATTTATCAACAAGAGCAAATGCAAGACATAGTCATTTATGAAATTTACATTGATTCAGACCCAACAGTCATCCAGAGTGTCACAGGTAAAGGTGTTTGCAAGTTCAAATCATTTTGGCCCCTTGGATTCCCATGAATGTGTTAGAGATAAATAAATCTACCAGCAACAAAATTATAAATATTGTGGCCCATTTATCTGTAGCCTTGGAACCTTGAAGGTTAACTCTTTTCAAATGTGAAATATGGAAATATTAAGCCGGCTCTTATAGCTAGAAGGTTATTTAAAGGTAAAGTGGCTTCTGCTCATGCCTTGCAATTATTTAGGTAACAATTTCTAATTTAAATAACCTCGGTTTAGTAAAAGGTACACTTCCTCACATTTCAATTGTTATCAAGTATTTCCTGCCAAGCTGTAGAAGACAGTTTTAATTTTTTCTCTTATTACTGAAAAGAATTAAAAAGAATAGCTAATGCTAATACTTAAGCAAAACAGACTTTTTTGTTTTGCGACTTCAGATAGATATATATCAGTTATGCCTTCGATGTTAACAGGTTAGACTTGAGAAAAGAAATTATAAAGATGTTTTTATAATTTTCTTCCCTATTAAACAGGTATGTATGTAACAGTTCTAATAAGTAGTAAATGTATTCTCATTATCCTATGTGTGTGTGGTGTGTGGAGTGTGTATGTGTATGTTTGTAAATATTCATGTGGGGATATCTCTTTAAATAATCTTTGTGCTGTGTTTCTGGTGTGTTCAAGGTGGAGGCTATACAACTAATTATGATGTGATCATTTTTTTTAACTCACAGATATTGTCATTAGTTTCACGAAACATTTTCATTTAATATGCCAGAGTAGACAATCTTTATCAAATGAGGGTCATTTCCAGCTATCAGTTCTTTTTTGGTTGTGTCCTCTGTATTTCAGTAGGCCAGATTTTCCAAAGGGACCTCCCTTTTGGAATTTCCAGTTCCAGAGCTTGTACACTTCTGTGAACCTAACACTGCCTTCTCAGAATGACCACACTTTGCATGCCCGTGAGCAGCCTTGGAGGGCAGTCGCGTGCTCAAGTGCTCTCGATGATGGTAGAAGTAGCCAACTCGGGTCACCCCACACGAGGGTAAATAATAGCAAAAAAGGCGATGCTCATATTGTAGACGCAAGGAACTCTTCCCTTCCCTTCAACTCCAATCAAGATTTTCCATTGTGAAATATGCCTACCTAGGCACCTCACAAGACAATCTATTTACCAGGCTTTGCCTCACCCCTCCCACTTCCCATACAAATAATTTTAACAAAGTCAATTAAATTTTAAAATCAACTACTTTAACCACAGGAAATGACCAGGCAGCCACAGAGGTCAAAATTGAAAAACTACCATCAATCAATGACTTGGACAGCATTTTTGGCCCTGTGTTGTCCCCCAAGTCTGTTGCTGTTAATGCTGAAGAAAAGTGGGTCCATTTTTCTGATACATCCCCGGAACGTGTTACTCCAGAGTTGACTCCAAGGGAAAAGGTGGGGTCCCCACCAGCTGCCTCAGACAACCCAGCTGACTCCCTGCCTCTGGGCCCCCCGGGCCCTCCTGGCCCCCCAGGACCTCCAAGTCCCCCTTGCAATGTACCATCGCCACTCAACTTAGAAGAAGTCCAGAAGAAAGTCGCTGAGCAGGCCTTCATTAAAGATGATTACTTAGAAACAATCTCATCTCCTAAAGATTTGGGTCTGGGGCAGAGAGCAACTCCGCCTGCCCCACCACCACCCACCTACAGGACTGTGGTTTCATCCCCCGGACCTGGCTCGGGCAGTGGTCCGGGGACCACCAGTGGTACGTCTTATGTTTGAGTGTGCTTCGTGTGACCGGGAATGGCCGTGGCTACTGCAGTGTGAGCAACGTCCTCCTCCTGCCTGGCAGTTGGCTTTAGAGCTTCAGCCATCCCTCCTTTGGCGTGGGTGTCCTGTGCCCTGTGGCATGTACTAGTGCATCGAATGCTCACGGTCATAGTGCAAGTCTGTGGATGTGTCCTGCCCTGCACTCGCAGCCCTTAGGAGTGCCCTGCCTTCCACCCTGCAGATAAGGTGTATATTTTTTAAAGAAAGCTGTGATGTCATTGTTTAGAATTCAGGAAAAGTTCTAGAAAGACAGGTTTCACAGCAAATGAGTTTCATGTTTAATGTCTGATTTCCTCATCAGATGCCTCCACGAGATCCCTAGTTTGTTTGGTTTTTTTTCGGTTTTTTCCGCTTTATTGAGATACAACTGACAAAATTGTAAGATATTTAAAGTGTACAATTTGATGATTTGATATACACATACACTGTGAAGGATTCCTCCCACCAAGTTAATTAACACAGTCCATCACCTCACATATTTACCTTTTTTTTTTTCTTTTTTCGGTGATAAATTTAAGTTCTACTCTCTTAGCAAATTTCAGTCATTCAATACAGTGTTATCAACTATAGTCACCACGTTATACATTAGATCCGCAGACATTATTCAACTTACAAGCTTATAAATCTGTTTGTATTTTTTTTCAAGAGTCCTAGTTTTTGTAGATCAATGCGTTTTCTTCTATTTTTTTTTCTGTTTATTTTCCTTATGGTGGGAGAACTATGTTAACTCCTCTAATTACTTCAGAGAAAAAGAAGTAGGGTTTGAAAAAGAGATTTTAGAGGACAGCAAAAAAAGAGGCTGCCTTATTGCATCCCCAGCCTAATCAAGTTGCCACTGAAACAAACTGCTCTCTGATGTCATCATTTGACATGCTCATCAGCCTATGAGGTCAACTCTAAGTATAGTGACAGGGGATGGAGCAGTTTATCAGAAATGTACATTTTGGGATTCTAAATGCACATGTTGACATTGAATCTGATATTTTGGTTTCCCTTATTTGAAGCTTCATTTTGTGCTCTCTAATTATGAAAGGATGGGAACTACCAAGCATATCCAAGAAAGACCAAGATTTTTCTAATGCAGCTTCTGTATTATTCATTCCATTGGTGCTCCTGTTTGTCTGACCAGATCCTCCAGTGCCTTCCCAACTGTTCCTGTGGGTTTGGTTTAGGTTCCTTTGCAGGGATGTCAAGGACTATTTGTTTTTTATTTTCTTTGAAAGAGGCGACCGAGTCTAAGTTATTTAGATCCAGTAAGAGACAGAAAGGAAAGACGTTTGTCTCTATTCTAATAGTCATCATTGCTTCTGCTTTCAATGGAGTATCTTTCAGTGCTTGCTCTGGTTTGCAAACTGCTCTGTGCTTTAAAGTGAGAGCATCCAAGCCGATCAAGGAGAGGACTGGAGAGTCACATGCACTGCCCACAAAATCAGTGTTTTATATCATTAGGTGTGCCCTTCCTCCACCAAGAAGGAAAAAGAATGCAGTACTAAAATTTAAGTTTGGGAAAGTATGTTAAAACAAAATCGGCAGGCTTCTTTACTGTAGGACCTCTGAGAGCCATTATTTTGCCAATAAGAGCAACAGCTATAGTTTCTTGTCCTGACTTCATGCCAAGAACTTTATGCACATCATTTCATCCTTACAACAACCCTATGAGGTGAATACTCTTATGTCCCCCATCTTACAGATCGAAAAACCAAGGCTCTTGGATGTTTAGTAATTTGCCCAAGTTTACACAGCTGCAGGTGGTAGACTTGGGATTCATCCTCGGGTCTCTCTGATCTCAAGCCTGTGTTCTCAACCACTATGCCCTCCAGGCACTCTTGTAAGGTTTAGTGACAAAACATCCCAAACTTATTTGAGACTGACACACACCTGTACTGCACAGTGTCATCAAGATCACCAAAAGTCTTCTCTCCAAACCTACTCCTCTGTGTTCCTTTCTATAATTCTGGAGGGTTAGAGCCTCACTTCCACCCTCTATTCCTTTTTAGGTCTTTGGGGTTCTTACTTAACTGTAAAGATAATAAAGGGCCCCTAGGTAAAACCTTCAGTTCAGACCTCAACCCCAAAGAAGCTAGTTGTCCTCTGTCAAAGAGGGGCATGTTTCCATTGCCTTGGATGGGACTCTCTTTCCTGGGCCAGGCTCTGAGTCTTCCGAAAGAACTTTTCAAGGAATAATGCCTTCTCTCCAGTGGCCCGGCCACTATGCTCTCCTCAAAGTAAACTCCTTTGGTTGGGGGAGGGGGGCTTTGTTACTCACCCAGCTCCTCCAACACCTTCCACAAGGCTCTGGGAGATGCTTGTTTGGTTGAATTGACCACTGAGCTAAAGAGTGACAAGAGAAGCTCTAGCTTTCTTTCTAGAATCCTTGGGAGTTTTGTTGTTTTAGTTTCCATATTCTTATTTAAAATTACTTGAAAATGTTACCAGTAAAGACTATCAATTCTTAGTAACTGTGCTGGAAAAAAACTATACTTTGCTGGTATTAAAGGATTGAATTTCTAAATAGAAGACCGAACTGGGCCAATGAAGCTCATGAATAAATAAAACTGTGCACCATTATCTCCTTAATTAAGTCCCAGTTTATTTGCTTGTAAATCTTTTATTGATGAAATATACACAGACTGGAAGAAATGTAAATTTAGGATTAAAAGAATAGGATACGGTCTCATGTTTTAAAGATTCGTAGTGCTTATCACTACTTGCTTCTTAAAACTTAACCTGATGGGAATAACTCATCTTGTATACCTCAAACTATATTTAATTAGATACCGTTATGCCTACTTTAAAAATTTCATTCACACTGAGATGACTGCCAATGACCAAGTTTAGACAGTACTCAGGCCTCGTGAATCAGAAGAGTTACCTGCTATTGAAAAAGTTGGAAGTTAAGAATTTGCTCCAAGAACTTTAATTTCCTTATGGCAAAAGTTCAAAATACATAGTTTGGCCAACACATTGCTTTATTGGAATGCAGACACTGATTCTTGGCAAAGCCTATCTCTTCTCCTATGTGGGCTGTGTGTGCCCAGGGGATGGAATGGGGAAAGTGTTTTCTGGGCCTGCAGCAAGTTTGGAGGCCAGGGAAAGAGAGGTGTCCGTAAAGATAGAACGTTCAGTGCAACGTTTCCCAACTGGGGAAACTAAAGCAATAGTAAAGCATGTTAAACACAAACAGACACACACATACAACCCCCCATAAGCAAATAACTTTGAGCTACCTGGGGTTGAATTAAACAAATATATTTCCTAACTACATGTCCAATATGGAAGCCACTAGGCACGTGGGGCTATTTTAATCTTAATGGCAATTAATTACAATTAAAAATCAGTTATTTAGATGCAGTAGGCACAATTCAGTGCTCAGTGGTCACATGTGGCTAGCGCCTATCTTATTGGACAGCACTTGTTCCAGAACATTTTCATCATTGCAGAAAGCTCTGTTGGACAGTATTGTTTTAGGGCTTTTAATGTGCTGGTCACCAAAAAAGAAATGCAGTGTGAAACCATTCCCACATATGTTTAATACTTTCCTCAAAGCAATGGTATAATTGTGTCCTAAGGAACACAAGTTGGGAAAGACTGATTCTTCACATATTTCGAAGTGCATATATTTTAATTCATTTGATTCTCCTCCACAACATTGTGATGTATTAGCCTCATTTTACAGATAAGGAAACGGATGCTGAAAGATAGCACTTGCCACCGTTACAAAACAATAAATAGCAAAGCCAGTATCTGTCTGACCTCAGGTCTCTTGGATTCGATTTACCACTTCTCCCCCCCACTCCCCTCCCCCACCCACAAGCACACACACAAAAAGAGAGATGAAAGTTGAAGTCATCCTTATGTGGTTCTCATACCAAAGCTATGATCGAACTCCAGGTTGAGAGCAGCAGATGGATTGAGAGCATGTCAATGGTTGCCAACTTTTCTGAACTCACAAAACTCAAATGATGTACATGTGATTTTTAAAGTTAAACGATGTTGTCCAATTATTTTCCAGCATTGTTCTTGGGAATAAACACTGCTTGAAGGGAAAATGAAAGTATAATTGAAGGTAGAAGAATGAGGATAGAGATGTACAAATAATAACCCTCTATATTCTTGCAATACAAAATAATTGTGTAATCTCACAAAATCGTGTGAAACGTTAGTACAGTTGTGAAATACTCCTTAGGCCCTGACTACTCTCTGCTGAATGTGTGGGTTCTGTCAAGGAGGTTTTGCTTCTTAAACACTCCCTTAGTATCTTCTAGCTGCACAACGAATCAATGAAATCAATTCAGTAAAGAAAAAGTGAGTAAAACAGTAAAGAAAACGTGCCACAAAAGGAAAAGGAAACCAGTTAACTAGCCACTTTTTTCCTTGCTTCTCGTCATACCTGTATCAAAAAACAATCTTTACCATCATCAACTGCCTTCCATTTGTGTAGTATTTTATAGTTTAGTAAATACTTTAATAAGCATTGTCCATTCCAATTGTGACAACCCCTTTGCAAAGTAGAAACATGTCTTATTTTTTTAAAACAGGAAGCTGAGGCTCAGAGAAGTCAAGATCCCACAGCTGACCTTTTCCCGAGATTGACTCAGAAGACTATTTCTTGGAAATAGACCCATGGATAGACATTTTGACCCACTCCTATAGCATGGTTTTCCAGCAAAGTAGAACCCTCAAAAAAGCTCCATAAAACTTCCTGACAAAGACTTTGCTGTGTAAAGATTTATTTCCCATCTCTTTGCTGTCACTTCTGTTTTCTGAAAACATCCTGGGTATAAAGAAAACTTTGTAGTGGGACCTGTCAAAATATACCCTATTCTTTTATTCAGAGAAGATTAGCCAGAGACTAAGAATATTTATATTGAGAGAAAAGTATACAGTCTATCCATGCGAAAAGAAGACCTTTGTGCAAAATATGGGGCTAAGGTCCACCTAAAGCTACAAGACACTGCATTTAAAAGCTCAGGCTTTGTAGTTACATAGACCATTTGAGCTACGTGACCTTGAGCAAGTTACTGAATATCTCTGAGCTTTACTTTCCACTGAGATAGTAGAAGTACCTTCCTCCAAAGCTTATTGTGGGGATAAAATAAGATAATGCATGTAAAATGCCTAACATAGATGCTGACCCAATAAAATAAAAAGTGAGTATACAATAAAAAGTTGGTAGTGGTGGAGAGGAGGTATCGGTAGGGATAGGTGGTAATAATTATTAGGGTTTCGCACCGATGAAACTACACTTAGAATAAGCAACACAGAGAAACACAATGCACTCAACATTTCAAATTGTTTAAACAAAGGAGCAAGATTTTCACCTCCAGGACATGCCTAAGATGGGAGCAGATGCTGAGGTGATGGGTTTTGCTGCTCAACTCCAAAGCTCCTTGAGAATCTGAAAACTGGACATGGAGGTGCTGGTCTAGGATTCTCCAGAGAACAGAGTTTTGTGACATGTTGGAGGGGAGGCTAGGTGGGGAGAGATATTTTCCTGGGGCACAATTTCTTAGACTTTTCTTGGAGTGATTTGATACCTGTGCTTCTAATCAAAGTGAAAAAGACCTCAGGAGTAGTTGGAAGTTCTCTGACTGAACAAGAACAGTTTGGAATATTGATTTGACTTTCTTAAGGTTGTTAGCCAAGTAGTTTACCCGTGTATCCCGGACAGATGACTGAAGACAGGCAGAACCCTGAGTCTAGAGACCTCTCTGGTGTGCTCATCAGCGTGCATGCCAACCTCTGTGTGTCCTCTGTGTTTCACATGCTTGTCATTGACAGCCAGAAAAGTAAATCCAAGGGCTCTTTTAAAAATCATCACAAAAATCATCGCAGGCAACCTCTACACAGACAGATTCCTACCTAGCCACCTTTGAAAAATAAAATCCTCTAAATTCAATGTGTTTCTGTTAAGATTCTACACACAAAGTATGCACGTACCATCTAATTTACTTTCTTACATTTTGTCCTTTGTTTACCATCAAGTGTTTGCTTACATTTACAAAGTTAGCACTCATATCTTGAAGCACAGTAAGAAGGATACTTCTCTTCTGTGTTTTATATACATAAATATTTATATATATATACATATACACACATATTTATATATATGTATATATACATATAATATGAAAAATCTTTTTTTTTCAAGTTCTAACCTCCATTTTCATCTGGGACATAAATAAATTTTGAATATGCACAAATCAAGAGAATGTACCGTAAGTTCGGTGTGTACCATGGCCAAAATGAAGGATACCCGCCCGCCCAGCCAAAAGAGTCTTAAGAATATGTTTTCTGTCACAGGGAGTAATAAAAGGATTTACCTTTCACTGGGTGTCACATGACAACAAAAGGCAATGAGCTTCAGCTTCTGCCATCAACCTAGTGATTTTTTTTCTTTATTGAAAAAAAAAAACAAACCCAAACCCCATGTGCTACAGAGTTGACTGTACTAACTGCTGAGGTGAAAAAAATGGCTGTGATTGACACTGTGTTGGGGAATGGGGAAGGCGGGATCCAGTGATGACAGCACTTTTGGCCACCTGCGTTCCTAGTCATTTTTAACACCAGCTTGTTTTTCAGGTGCATCATCCCCTGCTCGGCCAGCCACCCCCTTGGTTCTTTGCAGCACCACGACCCCACCTCCACCTCCTCCCCGGCCTCCGTCTCGGCCAAAGCTACCTCCAGGGAAGCCTGGAGTCGGAGATGTGGTATGTTCCCTTCTGCCCTGGCCTGCTCAGAAACATCCAGTGGGAATGACAAACAGGAGTCCAAGTGCCTGAATGCGGGTCATCTCAACTTCAGGTCTAAGTCTTACTTACAGTGCTTGTACAAATGGCCCTGACAGGTGACATCTGAAAGACAGTCACTGCAGTCAGAGTGTACGTTTCAGTTGCCCTCAAATCTCTAATATCTTTCACGCCAAGGTCGAAAATAGTAGGAATAGGATCCTGGGGCCCTTAGTTCTTCTACAGTGGGTTTGATGAAAATTAAGATAATAATGCTCAATTGTGCTAAATCCTTTAGAATGGGAGGTGTTTCCTTTCACCATATTTATCTGATTTTGGAAGAGTCCAAGGGAGGGCAAGTCCTGATTTCTGTCCCCAGACTACAGAGAAGTTACTGGTGGTAGGCACACTATGTGAATATAAAGGACGGTGGTATGACCCAATGAGTTTTTTCTGACATTTCTTGCATCATGTTTTAAGGCTGAGGGGTGGGAAACATTCTGTGTGAACAATTAAGAGACTTCTGGCAGAGGTAAATTTCTTTGGTATCTGCACACAGGAGTCACAGACTGGTGATGTCCCTGATACCTAGTTTAGCTAGCACAGTACAGTATTCTGTATTCAAATATCTTTCAGTGGGTATAAGCTCTCACATTATGTTACTTGCTTAGCTCCTGGGGGCATAAGAGGCCATCCTCCTGAAACATCACTGACCACACCCCAGACCTCAGCTTCTCTAAATGTGATGTTCCTGTTGAGTGCAGCGCATTACGGTTGATGGTTCCTCTAGCTCCATCCACAAGCTCCTGTACAGATATAATCAACTTCAGTGTAAAATGGTGCCACCTGTTCTCTTTTAAGAACCTGAGTTGTCATATCTGGGGCCGGGAGACCCTAAAAATATGGAGGACAGACCTGTGAATCTAACTTTCCATTTCTTTTCTTCTCCCTGCAGCCCCGACCTTTCAGCCCTCCCATCCATTCTTCCAGCCCTCCTCCGATAGCACCCCTAGCCCGAGCTGAAAGTACTTCTTCAATATCGTCCACCAATTCCTTGAGTGCAGCCACCACCCCGACAGTTGGTAAAAATTATCTCCTCTCTTCTAATCTGTTTGTGGTTTTGACTGGCTATTATTTATGATCTGAAAACCCTAACACCCAATGTTTCTGATCAAAGTTGTTTTGCTGTGTGTTTTGCTACTATCATCTGACTCTTCTTTTAAAAGCACCTTCTCAGCAAAGAAGGCAAAGTGCTTTAAGTAAGCAAATAAGCAAATAAAAGAATGTGAACACCTGTGTTTTACAGGAATTCTCTTATGCTATTTCCATGCAGAGCTATTCATAAAAGTAAAGAAGAAATCGTCAAATAAGATCCTATAATTTAGATATTATTTCTTATAATGAAAATCGTCTCCATTGAGGGGGGAATGTTTTTTTAAATTCCAACCGGGTAACGCATCAGAAATCACAAAATTTAGAACTTTTATTTTCTTGAAGCTTTCATTTCTTCATCACTTTGGTTCTCCTTATGTTGACAGATGGTATAAACATGGGCACTGTGGGACGTGAGAAAACTTTTCGACATTTTTTGTAGTGCTTTTCAGTGATGTGCGGTCAATTTTCCCCAAGAAATAAGTCATTGCTGGCATTTTCAGTAAATGCCTTTGTGCCTCTTTCCTTATGGTGTGATGAAAGTGAAGAGTTGAGAATGGCTGCTCAGCTGGATGGTTTTCCCAGGTTTAAATGCCTCTTTTTGCCTGGAGTATCTTCCCTCTTCCCAAGGCCGGTCTCTGTCTACACCTCTTTACCCACCTTCCATAGCTCCTGCTGCCTCTCTCATGTTTGCATGGTATCTCTGACCTGGGCTTTCCCATTCCATTTTTTCCCATTGTCTTCCTTTATTGTCTGAATGCCCTCCAAGTCTCCCATATTATAAACCAGCTGGCTCATGCTGCATTGCTTGGGAGAATCATTAACCACAGCTAAATAAATTCCTGCTGCTACTTGCCAAAAAAGAGCACACTACAGAGTTGCCCATGGGAGGAGTAATTTGATCAAAGCCTGAAGCTCTTCTGGAGAAGAAATCCCTCTTTTCCCAGGGAAATAAGTTAAGGTGTGCCTCTTAGGCCCCCAAAGAGAATTTCGACCATATCACGTGCTCTACCTTTTTAATCAGATCAGCCCCAAAGAATGCTTCAAATTTGGTGAAAATATAGCCAGTTATCCCATTTCATATGATTCGATAACAGACAGATATTTAACACCATTTATATAACCATGTCTATTCTTTACCTGCATCATCAGCTGGGGCAATTCAGGGCTCCCTAATTTTAGATGCCTATTAGCTAGTTTCTCTCTGGGTTTTGTTGTTGTCGCTGTTTTGTTTTGTCTTTTCTGTAACTTCTGACCTTATTTTTGAACTCTTTAATACTCTTGATTGCTACAACCATTTCCCCCACTCCTGCTTTGTTGTTTTTCTGTTGTTTTTTCCTCAAGGTCATTTGTTCCACTCACTCTCTGTGATTTTCCTGGTGGTCAAGAGAGGAAAGTAAGGATAATAAACTGTCACTCAGAAAGCAGACCTCAAGTGACCTCAGATGACCATCTAACCTATTCCTTCAACTCATTGAGATTCATAGAGAAAATTGCACACACAGAGCATTTGACCTGTGGCCACGTTTTGTACCATGTGTTCTCATGCTCCCTGCTGCAGAAATCTCAAATCCTGGCCAGTGACTCTGATTCTTAACACAGCTAGTATGCATTCTTTTAAGATGAACCACAGAGGGGCTAAAAAGAGAAAAAAGCCACCTTAGAGGCTGGTCACATTGCTTCATTGCTGAGGAGCATTCTGATTTTATCTGTTTGGGTCTGTTATTTTTGTTTGGTTTTCATCTTCCTCACTCTCTTGTTCTTTATTTCCTGCTGCTGTGGGTCACCTGACAGCCGTTTCTCTCTGAAGTAAATACATTGTCAACGACCGCCCAGCAGCACCTTGTGTAGCGTTGTTTATCTCTTTTTGGAGAGGATGTGCTTTGGCTGTTCAGCACTAAGGTGCTGACTGTTCATGACTGCCTTGGAACATCAACTTAATGTAATCAGATGGCTTGGGGGAGATAGAATTTCAGCAGCAAATTCCTGACATCGATGGCTCAATATTTCCCTCCCTCCACCAAGATACTTTTCTGACATTTCCTGTGACACTTGTGCCAAAATTGGGACATGTGTGGCAGAAACTGGGTACTTATTATTTGTACTTGTTATTGCAAAGTTTAATATAATTCAAGGATTAAATTTTTAAGAGCATGTCTGGTCTTTCTACACAACAATTCAAGTAAGAATTTGCTCCTGCCAGACTTCAGGCGTAAAATCTTTTTCATGAGACCTGTGGTTATAAAGTAGTAAATCTGATGCCAAATGGAAAACAGGACTTTCTGTGCATTGTCACATTCAAATAATGAAGAGTCCCTTTGCAACTATATGTCACTGAATTTTAGTTACCTTCAATCAGAAGATGCACTATTATTTTCTATATGACTGAGAAAGGACGGAGAAAGCTGCCAGTTGAGGTAAGGTGCAATACTTCCTTATCATATTGATTTTAAGACCCATCCCATTTCCAGAGAGGTTAAAAAGTACACATAGTAGAATCAATGAAATACAATAAACTCCTTTTTTACTGAACAAAGCTCACAGGACCTTCACTATTTGATTTGGGGGGAAGAATCCTATTAATATTATGTGAGTAAAGAAAGTGTTTAAAGTTATTCTATTGTCAGAAACAAATTCCTAGACATTTAGAGATAGAGATAAACAGGGAGTTATCTCTAATTGTATCTATCCAATTTATTATTTGTTTCTTATTTCTATAGGTGATAGTCATTTTTTTCGATGTTTGCAAAACCTTCCTTTGGTACCCCAATGCAAAAAGACCACCCTGAAGACAATTTTTCTTCATTGTTAAATTCACTATGAATTATATTCCTTCACTGTTAATCATGCATTTTTAAATTACATCTTTAACATCCCAGGAATCTGTAATGAATGAAAGGTAATCATTTACGGGCATCAGGTGGACTTTGATGCTTCCTTTGGTGTAGATCTTTGAGCAAAAGTGATTTGTATTCAGTACAGGAATATTAGTCATAGCATTTAAAACTTAAAATATTTCCTCCAAGTCTTTGTCTCTCTAAGCTGGGTGGCAATTCTGACTTAGATAAGCTTTTTAAAAAATATAACTATATTAACATCAATTATTCTGGACAAAAAGAAAGACCTTTGGAGGTGGATATTCTTGATCCCAATTTTAAATTCTCACAGTTTAGTATTTTTTTCCTTCTGTCTTTTTTTTTTTTTTTTTTTTTGAAAAACCTGTCTCCAGTACTGACTTCCCTATCTCAGATCAATCTGAGGCAATTTCCATGGTTAGTTCTTAAGGAAATTTTTCTCTGTACTTGATTTGAGTGTTGCCCTTATTTAAATTAAGCACAGAGCTATGCAACCACCCATTTTTAAGTTCTCTGATTTATTTAGTATGTTTTCTTCTAAGCACTCAATGTCTACAACCACAATAAAAAATGATAGCCACCCTGTTCAGCCCTTACGAACCATTCTTTTGTAACTTCAGCTCAAAGAACAAATGACAGTATTGGAGGCTCCTCATTTTAAGGAGATTGTAAACAGAAAATTAGTTCTTCAAAAGAAAGGAATATTCTCCACCATTCCCCACTAATAGGTATGAAAAGGCACTGTTACATTCAGTTTCTGCCAATGTAACTTTTTTGTGTCCTATTTTCTGGAGATATTATGGGGTATCCTTCTTAGGGCCAGTTCTTTTTCCTCTCCTACAGATATTATAGGAGTTGCATTCGCTTATTCTAGCCACCAAGGAAGCCACATGTATATTAAAAGCTGATTGACAGGTGCTATCCTAGAGCCTTAAGAATTGACAAAGAAATAGTTTCCCTGCCTTATTCACTAAGTCTAAGGAGGCAAGCTAGTAGAATATTTTCCAAGAAGCAGAGTTTTTGAAATAATTTTACTACCCTCATCCATTTCCTTATCTTACTTCTCTGCGTTCTAGGGAAGATTCTCCCTTACCGGTCTTTGTACAGAATTTATTCAATTTTCTATTAAAGTTATAATAATACCCTTCAGACGTGTGGCACTGATTGATCTAAATCACATAGAATTAAACTTCAATTGTCTACATTTGTTTGTTGGTGAGGAGGGAGACCGTGTACAGAGATCCAGAACGGTTGGGATTCAGGGCAACTGTTGTGACCAGTTTACAAAGACATATGGCCATGCCTGATACCATAGCCAAAGATGGAATTACAATAATGCTGTTCAAAATTAACAATCCATAACTACCAAGTACAGTGCAAGGCAAATTGAATTTGGATATTGATGAAGTTGAAATGGGATACTTCATTCAGGGACCTCAGATTCATACTGTTGCATTTTTATGGTCTCATTAAAAGCTTCCTCTTTCCCCATGGGGAGGAAGGTGCATGCTGGGTGATCCCATTGAGCTGTCAGCACTCTGTCCAGAGGTTCTGTTGATGGATATATGTCCAGCCACTTGAGAATTGTGTCTGAGTGAAATACACCTGCACGAGTCAATTATTAATGATAGTGCTTTTAACAACTCCCTGAAACAGTGGGGGTGTGATTTCTTCCATGGAGCTGACTTCAGTGAATTCACAGATGCTAACATCTGGCATTTTTTAGATTTCCATTTCTTCTCATAGGCTCATCATGAAATAAGCACATCACTTTTTTATACCCTTTCCATAATCTCAGTGTCTTAGGTTTTGTTTCCTTTTCCATTAAAATCATTCCTGTGTTTCGATCAGTAAAGTGTGTTGCTTGATTTCATTTGAGATTTGTATTTGTGTTTTTGTTTTCCATTCCTTTATATTTCTTTGGTTCATAGTGTCAGAAGATGATGTTTTTTATGACAAACTGCCCTCGTTTGAAAGGCGCTGTGAAACGCCTGCAGGTATGGTGCTAGCCGAGTGATCTCTAGATATCTAGACTTTAAAAATCCAAGCCCTTATGCCATCTGAATGCTCAACTTCATGGACATGCTCCTCGCCTCATGAGTGTCCAGTGCCGATCAGATGCACCATCTATTTACTGTTCATCGTGTAACTCATGCCACTGAAATGTTTTTTGAGTGAACATTTTATAAAGCCGCAGGTTGCATGACAGTTTCTCAGTGAAAAGGTTCCAAAAAGGTGAGATGCTGTTGCTTTGTGAATTTACAGAAGGAGGAATAATTTAACTGCTCAGAATTATGTGTCCAGTGACGGCTTTTTAATTAAAAATACAGTAGAGCACCGTTAGTAATCTTGTTTTTTCTTTGGTACGTAGGTAAGGGGTGTTTTGTGTCTGGATGCCTAAGGTGATTCCAGGGGAGGGGATGGAAGAAATATGACATCTTCCATGAACTTTCAGTTGATATGCAATGCTGTTGTCATTGAAAACCTCAGCTAAGTTTTATATAACCTATAACTCCGAGTTCATCTTTTTGAAAACATAGAAGGGGATGACATTGAAGATGAAATAAATACAGCAATTGCTGAATGACAGTTTGGCCAAACTCGTGCAGTTAAAATATGCTGACGCCCCTGCATGGCCAGGAAGACTTCTGCTCCATGCACACCAGCACCGAGTACCAAGCTACCAGCAACACGTGCCCATCCCTTTAGGCCTCCATAGCTTTGCTTTTGCTTTCTGTTTCCCGAACTGAAAACAAAATAACAATAATAATAGATTGCCAGCCTTCCCTTTTTCCTGCACGCTAACGGCATGCAGTGCCTCTGCCCTCCCCCCTAGTGAGATGAATGACCTGCTCTGTAACTCATACTGTGTCCTTCTCTCTCCCTCTCCTTAACCTTTCCCATCCCGCTTCAACTCCTGGCCATGCAGAGAATGAACAGCCTTCCCTCGTTTGGTTTGACAGAGGAAAGTTTTATTTGACTTTTGAAGGTAAGTAGTGCATAGCATACCAGATTCTAATTTATCCTCCCCTCGTGCCTTTTCCCCATTCACATTTTTAAATCCCAATTCTCTTCAAAAGACCTGGTCTCACTTTCTATATAAAAATGCTATGGCTACTTCGAAAATATTAAATACTAAAGAAAATATTCCATGAATTTGGTTTGTATGAGATCTTCGATTTTTTCATATTAAAAAATTAAAGCTAATTTGCAGTTAATATTGGTTACTTAATTGTGTTAAATTGAAAAAAAACAAACACCTTTTTTGGGCAAGGAACTTAACTCTGTCAACCAGGGCTCTTTCTTAACTCTTTTGCAAATGCAATGCAACAAATATAAGGACATTTTTGGTTGGAATTGGAATTTAACTTTGCTTTGGATAATTAATATTTCAGATACAACATCCATTATTGTAAAATGTAAATGTGTAAATATTCTTATGACAAGGAATGCTGTATAGGAGGTCAGAAAAGTGAGGAAAAGAAAAAAAGTATTTTAGTAAGTTCTATTTACATCTTCTGAAATGGAAATTGCAACTGGAATGACTAGTAAAATGTACAGCTACCACTGGACTTGCCATTTTAGAAGATGAAAGAAAATATACATAAATATAATGTCAGGTATCTAACCTCAATGTTGGATAATTTGTTATATTCTGTATTAAGGATTAGCATTCTTCTGTTTTATATTTAAATTCTAAATCATTTTAACAGGCCAGGCATTTGATAAAATGGCCTGTTTAAACTATTGTATAGGAAAAATTAAGTAGTTCAACTTAATTAATGGACTATCTTACACATATCACTTAAAACTCTGCTTTCTATGATTTTAAATAGCTAAGTTTATCTTGGGATAAAAAGTTGGCCAAAAAATATTCTACTCTAGAATTGAACCTAAATATTAAACATCTTATATTTCATGACAACAAAAAGAACTTTCTTAACTTAAGTGTGTGTTTTAGCACAATTGTAAACAATCAGAATGACTGATACAGATTTTGAAGTAGTTTTTGTGGTGTGGCTTTTTTCTCTTAACAGTGACTTTTCCTTGCAAAATGGTCCCAGAGATGGAAGTCCTTAGCTTGGAGTAGCTTGGGTAGCAACAGGAAATATTGTATGATTTAAAGCTTCCCAAATACTTGATGTCTATCCTGGGTCAGGCAGAGAACAGGTGGATAGGCAGTCTTTAAGGCAAGATGCATATTTTCCACATGATGTCGGAAAACTTCGTTGCCTCAGGCCATTAATTTTGTGATAACCAAGATGCAAAATCCACAAATTTATGACCTGCTAAACTTTCTCTTCGAATCAGATGGAATTAAAAAGTGTCCAGGTGTCTTTTTACTGATCAGCACATCTCAGAGCAGAAGCTACAGTTGAATAGGTTGGTGATCCTGACTTATAGCCAATACCTGCATACATAAAGGCCCTTTCTCTGGTTCAGTCTGGCCACACTAGAAGTTGTAGTTTACTCTGCTTTAACCAGGAAATTAAGCCATATGCTACCGGCAACCTTCAAGTAACATCTGGGGCTCCAAAAAATATATTTCATAATTTTTTGTTGGTGTGGTTTGTTTTGGCTTTAGAGTATCTGTTGGTTGGTTTTCTTGTGTTTTGGGTTGCATTTCTTTAACCAGAGAGAGGTAGACTTTTTCTGAAGATACCAATCTAAAGAGAACTTTTGGTTTTTGGTTTGTTTGTTTTTAAAATCCACATCATCAATCAAATATAAGTATTAATAAACATATGGAATAGCAATGTGAGCCCCTTTTTTTCTTTTTAGGAAAAAAAAATATTTGTTAGTAGATTTTGGGGTATCTAAAGTTGGTAACATTGCCATTTTAATTAGTAAGATCCAAGTTCCTTAAGCATCTCAATTTAAGCCAAGAGAAGTCATACAAGAAAGAGGTTGAATAGAAATTAATTGGAATCTCTAGTTCTGTGTTAGCTTCATCTTGGACTTTGCTCAAGGCTGGAAAGTATAGGCAAGGCTTCTTAAGGGACTATAGGAGCAGCTGTTTCATAAATGTGTCCCTAGTCTTCTCATCAAGAAATGCTCATGCAGATGAAAATACGTTACAGTGAACTTCAAGAGAAGACTTAAGAGAAACTAAAAATGACACCTTACCCCCGGAACTAAAAATGACACAAGGATGGCTACATTTTAAGAATGGAAAACTTTGTTTTCATCATTTATGTACATTCGTCTCAGGTAGTTTTAGCTAGTGCAACCTGGAATGATTTTTAAATTTTCTGCTGTGATGATAAAATGGCATAGAAACAGTGACATGTTAAAATGCCTTGAGAACAGTGCCCCTACCCAAATTTTAAACTCCCAAAAGACTGTCATTCAACATGTTTTATTGAGTAGCACTTTTAGTATATTCGTCTAGGGCACTCTGGCTTTACCCACATTTGTTATTATTAATGTTAATTATCTTTATCTTCAATTCTTTATTCAGGGAATGCAGAAGAGGAAGAAAGATTCCCAGCTCAAAATATTCACTTGTTCCAAATAGCTTTGAAATTATTATTTGTTGGCATCTAAATAGTGTTTCTATCATGTTCAAAACCTTAGCCTGTCTTATCCATTGCTTTGTTCTTACAGTGCTCTAGGCATTGTGGTTACCCAGTGAGTGTTTGAGTCACTGACCAATCAACCAATTCACTAATGAACTTTGCCTTATGAACTTATTTGGAGATAGCTTGAGATGCTTCACACCTCTAAATTTAACTTAACAAGAGAGATAGAAAAGCATTAGATGATAGTTCTAACTCAGAAGAGTTCCAAAGCTTGTCTTAGTGGTTTACTTTTATAAACAATTTCATTTTTAAAAAATTCACTGAAATTTTAACCTATTTAAGTTGAGCTGGAAAAAAATGGTGAAGGTTACGAAAGGTGGTAACTGTTTAAATTCATTCATCCAGGAGTATATCCAACTGAAACTATCAAGTATTCTTCTGAGATGGAAGGAAGGGAAAGATATTTCCATAACAAGTAGAAGATGTGACTGTTAGATATTTGAATAATTCTGTAGAGCATTTGAACATCAAGATGTTTCCAGAAATGTGCTGTCTCTCTCTTTGTTTAACTTATTTAACTACAAAATCATCTTGTATCTGGTAATGGAAAAAAAGACGACCTACAGCCATACATTCTTGAGTGTCACCTCTCCTCTGTGCATACAGCCACTTGCACTCTCCTCTCAAGACAGCTCCGTGCTCCTGTTTACTAGTCTCACTCCCACCAACCTGTGGGACTGTCATGTCCTTAGCAACACCCTTCTCTGCATTCCCAGGCTCTCTGCCACACTCGCCCACCTGTTTCCTTAACTGCATCCCAGCTCTCTCCAGGGGCCATCTCTTCTCCTCTAGCTCTCTCCACGGAAAGTTCCTTAGTCTTCTGTGGGCCCTGTGTCATGGGACTACGAGTTCTCCCAACTCCCCATTGCTACTTCCAACTCCCACTCCCCATAATGTAAAGCAGCCATCTGCTCATTCTACCTTTTACTTACGGCCGTCCACCACTGACTACGGAGCATTCCTCTGCGTTCATCTACAGGCTTAGGGATGCTGGCAGCCCCTTTTCACCCTCTTCTCCACCTCACTCCCTAGCTTCATTTTGTGTCATAGATTCGATGGGGATGATCCACCCAACACCCTCGCTCCAGGGCCTCTTGACTTCTTCAGTTCCAATAAACTTTCCCTCCACTCATTAACCCACACCTCTGGCCACATCTTGGAAATGGTCCCTACTGACAAGTGTCATTTTGGCTATCTCAGAACTAACCATGTGTCCCCCTTCCTATACTCCTATACAATGATTCTTTCATTCAACAAATATTTAGTGAGTACTACTGTGTGCCAGCACTGTCCTAGGCACTCCCCTGTAGGGAACAAAACAGGAAAAATTCCCTGTCATCATGGAGCTTACATTTTAATGTGGAGAATCAAAAGTAAAAAGATAAACAAGTAAAATTTTACAGCCTAAGTTCTACAGAAAAAAAAATAAAATAGGGAAGGAGAATGGAACATATTGGGGGTGAAAATAAATAAATAAGAGGACCTGAGGTAATAAAAGTAATGAATAATAATAACTAACACCTGAGTTCTTACTATGCAAAAGGTACATTTCATCTACTATCTCATTTTATCTGCACAAGTCACTGATGAGACAATTCAGATTCAGCTAACATAAGTCACTTTTGCAAGATCACTCAGCCAAGAAGAGGCAGAGAAGGGATTGAAACCAGGCTCCTAGCTGGAGACCAAGGCTGATGCTCTGCTCCACGTCCATGATCTCATTCAGCCTTCGCAACAGCCCCTTGAGATAGGTGATGCTCGCAGGTTTTTCCAACTCTCCTAACATTCCAGCTTCCTGGTCCCCTGACTACACCTTATCTTTGACCTTGTTGAAACCTCTAGTCTCATGTCCACCCCACTCTCGTTCAGTCCACTAGCCAAGCCTACATTCAAGTTTTCTTCTTTATCCTGGTTAGACCCCACAGAAGAAAAGTATGTCTCTATACAGTGGGATCTACATTTTCCTCTTTGGAATTATGTAGTCCATGTGAAAAAAGTAACACTTGGATATTTTTAACTTCTGACCTCCTTCAGTAGGTTATTAAATATCCCTGCTTAAAACTTGGTAAGACATAATCATAGTCATGGACCACTCAACTTTCTTTGCCCTGACAATAGTAATAGCATCCTGGAAGAAGCAAACAGGTCAAATTTTTCACATACGACCAGGAGGATAGTAATTCATTCATCTGAGAGTCACTAAAGAAAGAAAAATTGAAAGGCATAACCAATTTTTTGGGAAGCAGCTGTTTTGCTAAATTCACAATATTCTTCAAGTGGGAAGTGTCCACTAATTGCCCCTACCCCACTGTAGGCCCTTTTCAATCAATAATGCAGTAAAGTTATCGAGTACCCAACTCTGCAAGTCACAGTGTTAAATACAACTAAGTTGGGGAAAAAATATAGAAACATAAAAAGCAGTGATACAAGACTGTCTTCATTAAAAATATTAAAATCGCACTTCCTAGCTATTCTGAATTTTTCTATGTAAAGTACATTGTCAATATAAAATGTAAAGCCCTTTCTATTCATAACTGAAGGTCACAGTTTTTAAAATAGCCTAAACCTGTGAAGAAGATTCAAGTGGAGCTGAACCTGCAAAATGTTCTACCAGGCAGATCTGCTGAGGGTTTCAGAATTCACTCGACCTCTTCACAAGAACTTAATGACCTGGTTCTGAAAATCTCTGGGATTGACCAACATGCTGATATTTCACTTGTTCCTGTTCTTTGAGGCAGGTTCCTTGGCTCCCATGTTTTGTGTATGACTGTCATGCTGGAGATAGACAAGAAAGTCAGTAAAAGAGAAGCCTCTCTCTTTATTCCACTCACTCCTGACACCAAACATGTGGGGTGTTTCCCTTCACACTGAACAATTCTGACGTAACTACCTGGAGTTAGGCACACCCCACGGCTCAGTCCCACAAGGCTGCCCCCCGCTTTACCCACCAGTCACAAGTCCCACAAGTCACCTGTACTTCTCATTGACTGCCTGTAAATTGAGGGCTCTCCACAGCCACCTCCTGGGTTTTGATAACTTGCTAGCACAGCTCACAGAACTCAGGAAAGAGCTTTACTTTCTATCACCCGTTTATTCTAGAGGATACAGCGCAGGCACAGGCAAATGAAAGAAATGACTAGGAGGAGGTATGGGGGTAGAGGCACGGATCTCCCATGCCCTCTCTGGGTGTGCCGCCGTCAGTACCTTGATGTGCTCACCAACCCGGACGCTCTCCAAACCTCATTGTTTAGGGGGTTTATGGGAGTCTCATTATGTAGGCACAGTTGCGTGAATCATTGACTACTGGTGATTAAGTCAATGTCCAGGCTCTCTCCTCTTCCAGAGGTTGGGAGATGGAACAGAAAGTTCAACCCTTTAACCAACCAGCCCCCATCCTCCAAGAGTCACCTCCTTAGTATGGACTCAGGTATGGTTAAAAGAGACTTTTTATGAATAACCCCAAAGCCCCCACTAACCCTCTCACTCAAGAAATGACAAGTGTTTGAGGAGCTCTGTGCCAGGAACTGGGACAAAGACCTAATATGTGTTTCTTAACATCATAGTCAGCAAAGTGCTCCCTGTTTTAGCCCTGATGTCCAGGCCAAATTATGAATGGGTTGCTAGGGATGATGTGAATGTACAGAATTCATATCAGAATTCTATCCAATTAAATACTTGAGGGAAAGCTTAAGAGTAGGTGGCAGTTTCTATCCCAAGTCACCAAGCAAAGGGTACCCTTTAGTGAAAAGGTGATTTTATTTGGATTCAGCATATCCAGAGTACTTCTGCTTATACCAATACTGCTGATGCAATATCACCAATAAACCCTTACCATGGCTCTCATCTTCTGCTAATTACTCCCTGGCCACAAACTCGTGTAATCTACACAGCAACTGTGTGAAGTGAGCACTATCGTTATTCACACTTTACAGATGAGTAAACAGAGGCACTGAGAATTCAGGTTACTCCCCCAAAATAACACAGCTAGTCAGTGGGTAAATCGGTTCAGAGGGAGTTAGTGTTATGTTATAAATGCTCCTAACCACTATAATATTCAGATCTTCTCTGTGCCACTCAATAACTATGTGATCTTGAGAATTTAATGTCTCTGAGTTTTCTGTTTTGTAATTATTAAAGTGGAAGGTATAATACCCACCTGGTAGGATAATTAGGAAAATCAAGTTAAGATAGTTTGTGTGTGTGTGTGTGTGTGTGTGTGTGTGTGTGTGTGTGTGTGTTTGGTTTACTAACATACTACATGATATGAAAGGCTTTTTGGTTTGGTTTTGGGTTTTTATAGACTTTATGTTTTAGAGCAGTTTTAGGTTCAAAGTAAAATTGAGAGGAAGGTACAGAGATTTCCCATTCACCCCCTGCCCTCACACATGCACAACCTTCCTCATCCGAGTGGGACATTTGTTACAATTGATGAACCTACATTGACACAGGGTAGTCACCTAAAGTCCATAGTTTACATTAGGGTTCACTCTTGGTGTTTTATATTCTATTGGTTTGGACAAATGTGTAATGACATGTATCTGTAATTATGATATCCTACATAGTTTTTTCACTGCCCTAGTCCTCTGTGCTCTAGTTATTCATTCTTTCCCAGTCCCCCAACCACTGGCAAGCACTGATCTTTTTACTGGTTCCCTAGTTTTTCTTTCTCCAGAATCTCATATAGTTGGAATTATTCAAGGTGTAGCCTTTTTCAGATTGGCTTCTTTCACTTAATAATATGAATTTAAGATTCCTCCATGTCTTTTTATTACTCGTAGCTCTGAAATGTTTTTATTTTTCATACTTTGAATTTTCATTCAAACTGAATGAGGAGAATTAAGGGAAGGGGCCAAGAAGGTTCTGTAGCTAAGATGCATTTGTTTATTTCTGGTATTTTCCTGGTCTCTAAAGTGACCTCTTGGGTCTCTGGTAGTGACTAAGGCCAGGAGCTTCCTTTTGTATCCCCATCAGACTCACCAATGGTGTATTTTCTTCTAATATGGTCCAAAATACACAGTTCTTTCTGAATGTGTCCCTCATGCAAAAGAAAATGAAGATAATTCAATAATTTTAAAATATGTAAATGTTGGACAACCTTTGCTTTGCTCAAGATTGAAGTCTTTTATTCCCCAACAAAGGAAATGAACCCTGAGTTTCAGTCACACTTGTCTGGGTGCAAAAGTAGATTAAATCGTAGTGTTTCTCATCTGATTGGGGTTACCAAATGAAGAACAAATAAGAACAGCACAAAGCCTTAAGCCCCACAAAGAAGAGTTGTTATGTGTAGACAATTTCAAAACCTGAAGCATAAGTTAAATAGTTCCCTAGATCAGGAAAAGGGAACTAGGGTTAGTAATGAATAGAATAGAAAAACTAAAGACTATTCATTCTTGTATTTCTTCTTTCAGTGGTTAACAAGCATTCCCTGAGCTGCTCTTAGCTATCAGAGAGCTATCACACTCCCCTGTGAAGGAGTTATGGAGGTAAAACAATATGGCTTCTTCCTTGTAGGAATTCACAAGAAATAGAAGAGTTAGGATTTTCTATAAAAGGCATACTGTAGTGAATGTCATAATAGAATTTTAAAAACACGCTGGAAATGTATGAGTAATGGATAGATTTTTTTTAACTGGGAGGAATCTGGGAAAGCTTTTTAGAGACACAGGGACTTTGACCTGACTGACAGTAAGGTACAAGGAGGACTTCAGACACCTAAGATTGTTCCAGTTTGAAGAATGACTTGAGCAAAGGCGTTAGGGTGAGTGATATCCACATCATACCCAGGAATGATATCTACATTATATTCAGTAAACACTGGGAGAGGCTAGGAATGTTTTAAGAAATGATCTTGAAAAGTAAGTAGAGATCATATTCCAAAAGGCTTTCAATACTGAGAGAAGGAATTTGATTACAATCTTTATGCAAGGTGGAACTTTGAGAAATTTTGGAGAAAGAAATTGGTAGGATCATCTTTGACTTTTAGGATTAGAGGCACAGAGAAATTTGGGGATTTACTGAAGCAGTTCGGGAGAAGTAGGAAAGAACCGACGGTACCGTTTTCACGGAGAGCTTTGGAAAACACCATTGAGGTAGAAACATCTGACATCTAGTAGGTTGTGGAAAATAAGTGAACACTTCCATTCTGAGACACAGGGAGAAGGGTACTGTTGTAAACCAGGAGAAAGGAGACTCCAAGAGCACTAGATTTGGTCAGAAAAAATGAGTTTCTTTGGAGACGTCTCAGCTTTGAAGTCCTGCACACCATCTATATAGTATGAGTCCAGGAGTAAACAGACTGTGGAAACGTGGGAGTTATTTGCTTAGAGGTGAGGACTGAATCCAGGGAGGTAAGGGTTTAGCCTTGGGGCAAGCCTGTATCAGGAACCATATGGGAAAAGGAATGCATTGTAACCTGGAACTTGCTCCATTGTATCTTTTCTTTAAATAGCCACACAAGTATTAATGGTTAATTTTGAATGCAGGATATTTAATGGACAGGTTTTTGTGGTATATATTAAGTGCCTAGATCTTTTGCTCATCTGTTGTCTCTCGGTCACTCGTGTTCGGGGGAAAGCGCCTAACCGGCTCACCCGGCTGCACTCTGAGTATGACCGTTCACCTAAGTAACAGATAGGAAAATTGCAGACACCAAGCCTAGAAGGAGGATACCAGCTTCTAGAAGGCCATTATTGCAAATACAAGTTAGCGTAGAGGTGACATCCTGCCTCTTTTCCCTGACCGCTGCCTGTCCACGCCTTTCGTCCTCTCTTGGGCGTGTGTCCTTCTCATCTGTCTTGTAAGCTTCTATCTCTTCCTTCTGACCCACAGACATGAACACTCAAAACTGACCATCATTTGAGACTGAAGGAATCTTTAATATTTGTTGAGTACATCAAACAAAAACGTAATGACTTGTATAAACCTTACAAATAATTGAGTAATAAATTTTGTATTTCTTGGCTTATAAATAGAAAGAAAATTGTTTCTTTTAATAGGGCACTTCATTTTTCTTTTTCCATCAAATAGGAGCTCTTGCAATAAATTTTAAAGTTCCCTGCCTATCCCCACGGTAAACTTATATAAGTCATGTTCAAAAGGAGCAATTAGTTGCTTCTTATGACATTATAGAGTTTCTAAACTCCTCCTCATGGTAGCGGCAATGTGTCTAGACATGCTCGCAGTTAATATTCTCTAGCAGGAATTAGGACTGTCTACATATGTTTATATGTATGTGCACAAAATTGATTAAAATGCTAAGGTTTACCATGTTTACTAATTCTACAATAAGTAGGTATCTGATAGGGAAAACAATGAACAAATTTGTAGAACACGGCCTTGATAATATTGCTATAAGGACAAATATTGTTGTGGCTGTATTCATTCAGTCAGCAAGTAATTACTGAGCCTCTACTATGTGTTCAGCACTATGAAAGATACTGGGGTTACAGTCGGGAACAAGAAAAGCATGTTTCTACCTTCATGGAGCATAGAAAAGACATTAAACAAGTTGTTACAATAACGTGCAGAGATTGTTATAATTCAGGAGATAGGGTGTTTTGGGAGGTACCGAGCAGAAAGACAACCTGGCCCAGAAGTTAGGGAGAGCTTCCAGAAGAAGAGACAGGCATGACTTTTAAGTCTACACAGAGTCCGGTTTAAAGAAAGATAAAATGTTTTGCTGAGTTAGAGTTCTAATAATAATCTTACATAATGTATAAATGTTAATCTAAAGGCATATTGGGTATTATCCTAGATATTAGAAATAGACAAAGTCCCCATTTAATTTATATTAGTTTACTTTCAGTGTACACACATGCATGCACTCACACATATATCCATAGAGATAGAGAAAAATATATGGAATATATATATATTTAGAGAGAGGGAGAAAGTGTGTGTGTGTGTGTGTGTGTGTGTGTGTGTGTGTGTGTGTATGCGCGTGCGTTGGCTTTGGAAATAGCCTTCGGGGTCTAAATTATAGTCTAAGCATGATGTGACTTTAGGGAAGCTACTTAACCTAAGTCTTGGTTTTCTTCTCTGGAAATTGGAATAGTTATGGTATTACTAGGAAATAGTAACCTATTTCATAGTGTTGTAGTGGTTGTAGTAAAGATTAAATAGTCAAGTACGAGGTCAGTGCATGCAAAGTGCTCAATAATGATTAGCTATTACCACTGTTGTCCACCTTCCCATATCCCTGGACTGCTTTGTTTAGTTATTGCCTGCTTTGAAGAAGGTTGGGTTGCTGCATTCTAGTCTTCCACATAAAGAATCTGGCAACTCAATCTGCTGTGAGCTGCTACATGGCCCCCTGCTCTTTGTCAGCAGGGACAACGGGCCCTCTTTTCTGGCTGCTTATGGAGCAGGAGAATCCCGTGGAAGCAGGATGTGTCCTCCTGCTCTACACTCACCTCCTACCACCAGCCTCCACCAGAGCCAATCATTAAAGCTACCTCGCTGAGGCTAATGATCTGCCTGGTGATACACTCCTCGGGATGCTGTGTTCATGCTGATGGGAGATGTTGGAAGAAAATCTGTTACCATTTCTTTTATTAAGGAATTTGTAAATCAAGGTATTTCAGCAAATTTGACAAGTAACTTCAAACTTCCTGAGAAAAGAGTGGAGAAGCTGAGAATCACCAGAAGGATCTATTTTACCTTTGCATAGTTGTGAGCCTTCATCATGCATAGCTTTTTTTTTAACTAAAGTGTGGTTGATGTACAATATTATATGTTACAGGTGTGAAATATAGTGATTCACAATTTCTAAAGGTTATACTCCATTTCAAGTTATTATAAAATGTTAGCTATATTCCTTGTGTTGTACAATATATCCCTGTAACTTATTTTACACATACTAGTTTGTACAATAGTTTTTTATTATGTGTCTTCTAAGAAGAGCTGTCCACAGATGGAGACAGTCCATACATTGTACTCCTGACTCTGACGCCCCCAGACAGAGAAAAGGACCTTTGATTACCCACTAGAGAGAGGAGAGCTGACACAGTGAATGAAAAAGGGATTCAAAGAGGTGATGTCAAGACTCGGGAGAATCTCCCATTTCTAAGCCCTTTTATGTATGTGGAATGTATATATTTCATCAATATCAAACATACTCCTAATAGACTTTAGTCAATTACTTGTGAAAGGCCTTTGTAAACTATAAAGTACTATACAAATATAATCATTTCTTAAAATAATTAACATTAATGAATACTTAATATGTGCTAAGAATTTTACATTCATTGCTTTATTTATTAAATCAAAGATTGATTTAGGGTCATCAAAATAAGGCATTAAGATAAGCCATTGCCCTTAAGATTTTAACCCTTTAGTATCTTCAACTATTTTGCAACATGTATGTGGCAATAATCTCTGCTAGAGTGTAGAATTTCAGCAGACAGGAATTTTCATGGACGTGTTCCTTTTCTCCTGGCTGTGCTGTACTGAGTCACCAGGATATTAGTAAATATGGCCTTGGGGCTTCTTTTCCTGCTGGCACATATTCACACAGACAGTGTGTGCGACTTACAATTGTGTTGCTCAGTCTTATATTCAGAGTAACTGCAACATTGCTTCAAGATTTGATTTAGAGGCTCATTGAACTATGCCTTTGAGAAACACGAAAGGTTTTTCTGGAGAAGAATCACAAAGGAGCAAGGGTGAGGTTAATTTTTCAAAGATGTTTTGGTGACTTTCCGGAGCTGCAGTCATCATTGTAACGGGTGAGTCCAGGAAGGGGAAGAATGAGTTACTTAATGTTGATTACTCCTTTCCTAGATTTTGCCTTTTTTGGACTCTGCTCACAGCCCATTCCCCAGGAAACTGGTGGCTCAAATAGCAGGCTTTCAGGCAGTCAGACTAGGACCGACAGCATTCTTTATGCCTCTCCATTCATAAATATCAAATATCATAAAATTCAAAATTACCAGCATCTACTTTTTGACTGTAAGAACAGAAACCATTCAAGAAATAAAGGAGAAATGTAGAAGCTTCAGAGTTATTTAAGATCCTACTATAACTCTCAATTTCTTTCTTTTTAGATTTTTATGTTATATTGGAGTATAGTTGATTAACAATGTTGTGTTAGTTTCATGTGTACAGCAAAGTGATTCACTTATATCAATACATGTACATGTATCTATTCTTTTTCAAATTCTTTTCCCATAGGTTATTACAGAGCATTGAGTAGAGTTCCCTGTGCTATACAGTAGGTCCTTGTTGGTTATCTATTTTAAACATAACAGTGTGTACATGTCAATCCCAAACTCCCAATCTATCCCTCCCCCACTTCCCCTCCCCGTAACCATAAATTCGTTATCTAAGCCTATAAATCTGTTTCTGTTTTGTAAATAAGTTCATTTGTATCATTTTTTTTAGATTCTGCATACAAGCAATATCAAATGATATTCGTCTTTCTGTCTGACTTACTTCACTGAGCATGATAATCTCCAAGTCCATCCATATTGCTGCAAATGGCATTATTTCATTCTTTTTAATGGCTGAGTAATACTCCATTGTATATATGTACCACATCTTCTATTTATAATATTTTTTGCCACACTATCCCTAATCATGCTCATTATATAAAATTTAGAAAAACAGAAAGCTATAAAAAATGAAATAATCTATAATCTAATAACCATAGATAACCACTGTTTTGGTGTATTTTATTTCTAAGATTTTTCTTGTGTAGGTGACTCGTGTGTGTGTGTGTGTGTGTGTAGTTTATATTTTCATACAGTATATAAGTATGCATTCTCTTACTTTAACGTATGATAATGTCCCCCATGCCATTAAACTGTATTTGAAAATAGCTCATTGTTTTATTCTGATTGTGAAATTGATGTAAGCACATTACTTTTTAAAACTTCAAACAATATGGAGAAGTATAGATAAAAGAGTAAATACAGAGAAAGAAGGAAATCCTGCTATTTGCAACAACGTGGGTGGATCTTGAGGAAGACAAATACTACATGGTATCACTCATATGTGGAATCTAGAAAAGAGAAAGTCAGACATAGAAACAGAGAGTAGAAAAGTGGTTGCCAGGGGCTGGATGTAGAGGAAATATGGAGAGGCTGGTAAAAGGGTACAAATTTTCAACTATAAGATGAATAAGGTCTGAGGATCTAATGTATAACGTAGTGGCTATAGTTGATGGCACTGTATTGTATTGATACAAGTGAAATTTGCTAAGAGAGTAAGAACTTAAATGTTCTCACAAAAGAAATAAAGAAGGAAAGAAGGAAAGGAAGGGAAGGAAGGAAGGGAGAAAAATATGTGAGGTGATGGACGTGTGAATTAACTAGATGGGAGGAATCCCCCATAATGTAAATGTAGATCAAATCATCACACGTACACATTATATATCTTACAATTTTATTTCTCAATTGTACCTCAATAAAGTTAAAGAAAAAAGATCCTGGAACTGAAAAAAAAAGAGTAAATACAATGCTGAAATCACACGTGTGTGTGTGTGTGTGTGTGTGTGTGCGCGCACGTGCTGCATTTACTTGATTCCAAAAAGCCATCCATTGGGATGTGCTCCATTGGTTTAACAACACTTCAGGTGCAAAATAAGCTTCATTAAAAGTATAAAGGCATTTTTTTCCTAACTAACAATAACAGACAAATTGCAAGCCACTATCTTCAGTATAACCATCAGAAATTGAATCTAAACTTATTTCAATTTCAGAATTAAAAATACACCTAAGTCACTCTGGCCATCAGCAATTATAGTTAATATCACAGTGACTTGATGCTTTTTATACAGCATGTTCATAATCTGGATCTTTTTATTCTCTTTGATGTTTATGGTTTCATTTGGGGGCACATCAAAAATTCCAAGGTTTTTTTCTGGATTCGTATTCCTAAGTTTATTTATAAATTGCCAAAAGGTAACTTTCTTGAAAGTCAGCCAGAAGTTGTTGAAAGATACAGTTTTAGCACCTGAGTTATATATTCTTTCATGATGCATAATTCAGTCATAACCTGCTTGTCCCATCTTTCGAAATTCCATGGTTTACTTTTCAAAGAATCTGGCAGTTTCTCCTGCCTGCCGTTGCATACCTTGGTGTGTGACAGTTTATCTTCTGTGTACAAATAACTTTTCACTTTATTACTGCATCAGGTGGAATCTTTAAAAACAATTCTTAAGGGAAAATAAGGGTCCAAATTTAATCACATGAGAGGCTGTCAATTCAAATAACTCAACTGAGGGGACCTCGAGATGAGCTGATCACTTCTAATCAAGGTTACATTCCCACAAGTACAAGCAGAGACAACCCTGGAACATGTTCTGTTAGCGGCTGCCAGTTTTCTTTTGACATTGATTACAAGATGCATCTCAATTTCAGAAATTTTAATATTTTCATGTTTTCAAAAGTATGTTTCTTAACAATCAAGGAAGTATGTACGGTTTTATGCAGATAGAAGATAGACTCTGCTCTATAACCTGCATTCAATAGTAGCCATTTAAATTTATGATATGGAGTGTTTGGGATATATATGTGTGTGCATTATATACATATACATCTATATAATCATGTTAATGTTTCCATAGTATTATATTGTATGCATGTACCTTTCTTTTATTAATGGATATTTAGGTTGGCTTTTTCTTTTCTTTTCTTTTCTTTTTTTTTTTGCTATTGTGTGAAATGGTGCAGTGAGCAGCCTTAAACCTATGTCCTCACGTACTTGTGTGAATTTTTCCAAAAGATAAACTGCTAAAACTGGAATCACTGTGTTAAAGGGTATGCATATCTAAAATAATACTACATATTGCCAAATGTCCATCCAAAAATTTATACCAGCATTATGATTAACATTTTTTCCATGCACTTAGCAACACTGAGTTATGTCAGTATTTCTCATATTTTCCAATATAATAGGTAAAATGTGATATGTGATTGTTTTTAGCTCTATTTTTAATTACTGAAAACCTTTTAATATCTGCATAGCATTTTATTCTGTCATGAATTGTGATTTATTTCACTTCAGTTATTAGGCATTTAAATTGCTTCAAGTTCTCCCACATGCCATGAACATCTTTGCACATAATTCTTTGGCCTTAAGACATTTTCTTAGAATAGATCCTTAAAATTGGAATTATGGGCTAAATTTATGACACCTTTAAAGGCTCATGATACACATTGCCAAGCAGTTTTCTAGAAAGGTTATACCAACTTTTACTTCCATCAACATTATATTACAGTGCCTATTTCATTATATTCTCACATGCATGAAGTATTGTTTTTTTCAGATCTTTTCTAATCTGAAAAGATAAAAAATTATTTCTCTCTTCCTGTTGTATTTCTTTGATTACTAGTGAGGCTGAACTTGTTTTCAAATTTTTAGCCATTTATGGTTCCTCTGTGGGGTCCTTACTGGATATTTTCCCAATGATCTTGATTAGCCCACCCATAATTTCAGCCCCATAGATATTATTCACTCTGTAAGTTTGAAGAAAGAAATAAACCGTTATTATCCTTTAGCAAAACCATTCCCGTAAAGTTTTTCCCAAGAGAGTTGATGAGGTGTAAAGGACATTCACAACCAATGACCCTTTTAAAGCTGTAAACCAGATCTTCTCAAACTGTTTTTTCATTATCCCCCTTCCCTTACCCACAGAGTCTTTTTAGACCTTTGTTTCCCCCTCATTGCTCCCCAGTACAATTTTAATATCACAGATGTACTGTACACCTGGTTATGTACTGTATGAATATCTGTGTGCTTCATACATAAAAAGGTAAAGATTTCCTTCACCTTCCCCTAAGAGCCAATTTCTACCCCTTTTGGGGAGAAGCTGCCCCATTGAGAATGCATACTGTGCCTCCAGCTGGATATTGGAGCAAATCTTTTGAACATGAACAGGCCAACACTGAAAATACAATTGAAGTTAGATCTCGTGTCAGTCACAGCACCTTTCTACTTACTATAGAGCAAGTTACCTTGAGCAAATTATTTAATCTCACTAAGCTTCAATCTCCTCGATGGTAACACATGCCTAATAATGGTATGTACCTCAAAGAGATGTTTGGAAAGTAGAAGACGTAATGCACGTAAAGTATTCGGCACAATGGCCATCCCGTATAAGTGTTCTACATAGAGTAGCTCTTCATGTCTTCTCCACATTCTTTGTCATACCACGCTCTAGCTGGCTTAGCTTCAGATGCTTAATCACTCTCAGTATTGTCTGTATGAAGTTGTATAGGTTTTGGTCATGTGAGTCCTCATACTGAAGACGTTTTCATTATGGCTTTGTCTCCTGCCTTATGTCCATGTCTAATAATAGTCCTTGTGTTGAATATGCTTGATGTGACTTTGATGATGAAAAGGAAACATAATTTTCCCATTTTCTGAGTCAACCATATTGTTTTAGGACGTTAATTAAATACGGCATTAATTAATGTTGGATGATGGTTTGAGAACTGTAAGCAAAGACCCAGTTTGAAGAAAATTCTCTATAAAATACAACAAAAACGTTGACCAATCACGTTTATGGACTAAGTGGAATTTGAAAAGCAACAATTATATGCACATGAAATATATATATTATATGTGTATATATACATTTTACACATAAAATATATTTTTATATATTTATATATGTATATATTTATATATTTTACATATATGTATATCTCTCCAAGGCAGGTAAGCAGGGACTTTTGAAGAGGAAGACTGAAAACAACTCTAATCCTATTTACCTACCCAGAAATTCAGTGTCCTTAATTCTACTCTATGATAACTGACTTTAAGTATGCCTTCCTCATTTTCCTGAAGGTGTATGCCTTGCACACTGAAAAGCATGTAACAAGTATAACTCACCCAAAGCCACTGTGAGTCGAGACAAGCCTATGGGGCTCCTTATGTGGAAGGAGCGTGGAGTTAAGTGGACCTTCGTTTGAATCCTAACGAACTCCACTGCTTACGGTGAGAATGTGAGCAAAAGACTATCTTCTTTCAGACTCAGTTTCTTGATCTGTAATATGTAGTAGTGCCCATGTGGGCACAGGACTGTGGTGATAATTAAATGATGCAGTATGTGTAAAGCATAAACGAGAGTGTGTAGCCCATAGCAAGTACTCAGTAATGTTGGTGACTCCTCATTTGAGGTTTGCCCTTTTTCCTCTGTACTGGCACTTGGCACTTAGCAAGTCAATTGATGCCACTTACTTCAGGATGTGAGGAACCAAACTAGCACTTAGGGAATCTTTCAGACTTTCTTAAGCCTCAGTTTTGTCATCTGCAAAATAGTAATAATAATATTTTTTTAAATGTGAGGATTCAGTAAGGTAATGCATGTGAAACTTTTAGAATAGTCCTGGGATACAAAAAGTATATGTTCAGTTTAGCTATCATCACAGCATTGTTATTTATGAGATTAACCTACAGCATTCATTAGATACAGAATTTTTAGACCTAGAATTCTAAAAGAGACAAAAATATACAAATATGCCGAAATACACAAAATATTTTACATGTACATTTTTATATGCAGCATATACACACACATACAACATACACATATAAGATAAATTTCAAATAATTTAAGTCAACTAGTTTATGTAAAGTTGTAACATTCCAAGATGCAGAGAAAAAAAAATAGAAAATTTTATATGTAATAACTTTTCTTTGACTCCTTTTCTTACAAACCTATCCTAAAAATTTTTAAACAAAGTTGGCGTGATTTTTAAAAAAGTAATATTACTTTATTAACCATCACTTCAGCTAGCTAAGATTCACAGGGTCACAAAAGTACAACTCACCTTCTCAAGTTAAGCTCGCACGATAAAATTCTTTCTGCTGGGCTAAGAAAAGCTTCTAATCGTCTCTTTATCTTACTTTGTATGCTAAATGCCTATGGTGTTGAGGGCAGCCTGAAACAATATATTACATATTGTAACTGCCCAGCAAATTCTCCTTCTCTGTTAATGATAATGGCTATTACTTATTATTTACTATGCAGAGGCACTCAGATTTACATATACTCGTGAAACTCCTTACCTTAGTGCCCTTATGGGTGTCTTTGCAGTTACTGGATTTGGTAGGAAAGTAAAGACCAACTCGACATGAAAGTATTAATCTAGAACATTAGTGCCCATTCTAAAATCAGTTTACCAGATTAACCCTAGCATCTATCACCGTTCATCACATAATATGCAGATGTAGTCAGTTTTTCCATAAATGTCTGAAACAAATAATGGACACACAATGCAGGTGCAGTGCACATTTATTGCAAAATGAAATTGCCAATCTTAGAAAGGATACGGGATTCCATGAAGTCAAGGAATGTGATGGTGTAAAGCTCCTTAGGTTATATTCAAAGTCATCATCAATTGAGGGTTTAGCAGAAATAATACTATTAATGATTGGAAAAGAAGAAATAAAGGAAGCTTACATCATAGCCACTTCAAAAGAAAATCAAGAACTTGAGAGAACCTTAGGAAAATGTATAAAACTCTCAATTAACCCTGCAATATAGGATCACTTTATAATCATGAAAGAAAACCAAATCTGAAACTAGATTGTTGTATGAAGCTATAATACAATTTATCAGAAAACTATGCCTTTCCTCAAAATATCAACACAAATCATTTTTGTTCATTCTAAGAACTCATTGATTATTTGATTGCAGTGTGTTAATAAAAGATTGTTTTCACAAATTTAGTTTATGACAATTTAGAGTGCAAGTCAAGCCTTTTTATTACTATATCCTATGAAATTTTGGAAACCGTTTAAATGCATTCGTTTCTAAGTGACTTTTTTTTCTGATACTGACTATCCTCAGATAACAAAGACATTCTATATCATCATATGTAATCTTCACAGTATCTGTAGAAGGTACTATCTCCATTTTACAAAATGATGAAGGTGGACATGAGAGAGGTTAAGTAACTTTCCCAAGGTAACGCAATAAGTGATAAAGTCAGGATTCAAATTTAATTCAATCTGATTCCAACATTTTTGTCTTTATCACATTATACAGAATATACTCTATAAATTATAGTTGAATTGACTATAATTTTTTTTTTTTTTTACTAATTCTACTAATATGATTTGCTTTGTTTTAGAAAAAGCTAATCCAGTTCCCACTCTCTGCTTCTTCATACAACTCCTGGAATTTCTCCTCTCTTCTTTCATGCATTCTGTTGCTGTCTATTGCTTCCATCTGTTGGTTGTCTCCTGCGTTCTCACTCCTGGACATAAGGGTCATTTGCCCTGCGTGTACAGCGGGCCTGGTGGAGCAGCAGGTGTTCGGGTTGGTAGGCTGCAAGGCTGGTAATGGTCTTCTAAACAAACAAGACTGCCCTCTCCTGCTGTCCATTCTTCATGTTGTACTTTCAGAGTGACTGTTTCCAAACCCAGATGAAAAGAGAGTAAAATTTGCAGCTCTTTTGACTCCTGACATTTGTAAGTGCAAATTCTCTTTACAGTCAGATAAAGTTGGCGGCACTGACATTGATGTCCCAATTTAATAGGGATGCAGCTAGAATCAGTGACCTGCCCAAGGGCAGATGTTAACTAAGAAGCACAGTCACTTCTGAAGCCCACAGCCTCCGAAGAGGTTCTAGATTCTTTACTGTAACAGCAAAGCATAACAGCTAAAAGTATAGATCACTTGCTGTCTGAGTTTGACCTACTTACACCTCCAAAGTTTTCTCATCTGTAAGAAAAGGTTGTTAAAAATAGCACCTACTTGGTGAGGTGTTTGTGTGAATTAAAGGAGGTAATGCATATGAAGCATCGCACAGAGTTAGGACACAATAAATAACAGCTATTACCATTTATTAAGCCTATAGTGACAAACGCTACAAACACCCCTGAGGGAAGCACTGCTCTGACATAAATTCATATTATATTTAAAACAACTCAAAAGAAGTCTTCTTCATGAGCTGGTTTGATATGAAAAAAGTTCTAAATTTCAACTTTGCAAAGTGGAAAACATTATACAGAAAATGGAGTAAATTGTACCGAACAGGGGGGCAGGGGGACCGGACAGGCTTGCTCTGGGCACACCGTGAGGACACACTTCCCCTCCACACAAAAGACTGGCAGTGGTGTAGTACCAGGCGTCTCTGTGGAACCCGGGACTTGAACAGCCATTTATTTATCAAGTAAACCTTGTACTCTTACTCAAGTTCTGTACCTGGGTATTTCGCTTCCTTTTCTCCCTCTTTTTTATTTGTATCTTTCCCTTTCTCTTCTAAAATCGCTCTCCCTTTTCCCTTTCTCCTTTCATATCTTTACGTACACAGCCCCTACTCCATACTCACATTCATATTTCAGTTGACTACTCAGGAAATGCTTTCACAAATTAACAACCTTATCTTTTTCTTTTTTTATTGATTTCTTTTAGTTGATTTACAATGCTGTGTTCATTTCAGGTGTACAGCACAGTGATTCAGTTTTACATATATATATATATATGTATATATATATATGTATATATTCTTTCTCAGATTCTTTTCCCTTATAGATTATTACAAAATATTGAGTATAGTTCCCTGTGCTATATAGTAGGATGACCTCTTCTTTTAAAGATGTCATACTAATTTTTCTTTAGCCTTAGTGTGTGTGTGTGTGTGTGTGTGTGTGTGTGTGTGTGTATAACCTTGCTTGGTAATGAGAGTCACAGAAAACTGCCTTTCAGAAAATTTCATCACATGATAGTGACTCTATGTGCCTTCTTCCATTTCTCAGAACTCCCTAAGTGTGCTTGGCAATTGCTTTCCAGGACCCTGGAATTGCTATTTTGTCAGAACTCGACAAGGTAATGGCAGCAACTTGTTCTTCTTGGGGAACCACATATGCACCCTCAGATGTCTAACGTAATTTTGTTCTGACTTACATGTTCCATGAGCAGTGTAGGTAAGAGCTCAGGATCCAGAGTCAGGAAGTACTAGGTTTGCATCCCAATGCTGTACTTACTGCTTACTAACTGGGTGACTGTGGGCAAGGCTACTGAATGATTTGTAACCTCAGTTTTCTCCTCTGGAAAACAGGGATATCAATGGTAGTTCCCTAATAGGGGTATTATCAGGATTAAGAGGTAATACAGGAATAGTTCTTAGTATGCGATAAGAGGTACAAAGTTTTCGTTGTTGCTACTACTGTTTTTGTTAGCACTAGGAGACCTAGGATTGAATTTCATCTTTACCACTTACTAGCAGAGTGAACTTGGGCTAGTGCAACAGAGATAATTATACTGAACCTGTTTATCCCCTCAATGTATAAAGAACAAAAAGCCATATTAGTGTTTGATATTTTATTTTATTGTAGGACAGACATAATAATTACTATTTTGACATTGAATTCTTTAAAAATAATCATTAATAATATAATAATTATAATACTTAGCTATCAATATTATCTAACTTCATGTAGTGCTTTGTCTTTCATTTGTATTTACTATTATAGTCCCCTTTTATCCTACAAGCTCCATGAAGGGAGGGGTACATCTCATACATTTCTGTGAATCCCTCAGCAACTAGCACAATGCCTACTTATTGCAGGAACTCACATTCGAATGAATCAACAGACAAATATGCATTCAACCAACTTTCATCTCCTATGAGTCCAAGCATTATATCAAGTGACTTGAATAGATATGAGAGCCACCCATGTAATACACAAAAAATTAAACATGCATGATAGAATTCATTGCTCTTATGATAAAAGAAATTTGGGGTTGGAAGGAACCTGAAAATGTTGGTCTATCTCCTTGCTCAGTGAGGAGTACCATTTGTGGTACCTCCCTTCATTCTCTACCTCAATAACTATTCAAATTCAAAGAACCAACTCTAATTCAACAACCTTAGTAAAAGTCACCCTGACAAAATAACAGCAACAAAAACAAGAAGAAGTTGTTCGTTCAAGTATATACCACGCTAAGGATATCCCATTTGATGTCCACCACAAACCTTTAATATAGATATTACTATCTATTGATATTTTATTTTAAAGATGAAACTGAGTCACAGACAGATTAAATAGCTTGCTCCTGGTCACAGCAGATTGTAAGTGGAGGCGTTGGGATTCACACACAAGTCTATGTGACACCAGAGTCTGAGCTTCTTTTTATTAAATCAAGGAGCAGAATTTCCTGTTCTGCTCATTGGACAATTAATCTTGTAGTGAAAAAAACTCATAGTGCTGTCACTTGAGCTATTGTCTTAAGCTCTTGTTTGTATATGATATTGTTACTGGGTTTCCTATATGTTTGTATCTTATTTCCTGAAAGTTTACGTATCTGTGTTCCCACCACTATCTTACACATAGTAGAGACCCAGTAAATATTTGGCAGGTTCACTAAAACCACCAGTGAAGGGATACAGTTTTCAAAGCAGCTTATTTCTGTGTGAGAAAATTGTTCCTACTGTTTAAAACTCCTTAAATTCTTATAAACAACTTAAAACTATAGAATCCTAACACACAGGGATGATGTGATCTATTGCCTTCATTTTATGGTTGAGAAAACCTAAAGATAATTCATTTGCCCGAGGTCACAAAGCTATTAATTTGCAGATCCATGGCCATGAATTCTGGTCCCTAGAGTCACTGTCTGGTAATATTATTTCAGATATTTGAAAATAGTTTTGAGGCCCCTCTTAGTCACCTTAGGCCATAATGTTTGAATTTCTCAGCATCTTAGACACTCTCCTGGTTTTAGCCCAGTTTTCCAATAATCATAGTAACAAAGACTCTCTAAGGTACTGCAGGGGAACAGAAGCATTCATTTATTACTAATAGCATTTTCACTAAGTATAATCTTTACGTAAAATATTCTGGGGGACTTCCCTGGTGGCGTGGTGGTTAAGAGTCTGCCTGCCAAAGCAGGGGACACAGGTTCGATCCCTGGTCTGGGAAGATCCCACATGCCACGGAGCAACTAAGCCCATGTACCACAACTACTAAGCCTGCGCTCTAGAGCCCGTGCTCCGCAACAAGAGAAGCCACTGCAATGAGAAGCCCGCGCACCGCAACAAAGAAATAGCCCTGCTCACCACAACTAGAGAAAGCCCGCATGCAACAACGAAGACCCAACACAGCCAAAAATAAATAAATAAAATAAATAAATTTATTTTTAAAAATAAGATAAAATAATCTGGCATTCTTAGCAATCAAAAATTTATCTGCCTTATGGTTGGGTCATCCCACTTTGTAGTAATAAAACTATATCTTAAAAAAATAATTAAAAGAAAAAGACCAATTTATACGAAGATGGATTTAGAATAATTTCTACCTAGAAATGACCCAACATTTGGAGAATTTTTGTAGAATAATATATACTCATGGAAATGATATGTAGACCAGATAGCAATAAGGAAAATTGTGTAATAAATGAAAAAAGTAAAATAGAAGATGGCATATTAATTGCAATGTATAGGGATGTGAAGAAATTGGAATTGTAAACTGTGGATCCTTTAAGGTAAAAGGGTTCTTTGTAAAATCTTGATGTTTTTTCCTTCTCTGGCATTATTGATTAAACCCACAGTAAGGACTGTAGTGCCCAGAGGTGAACACAGCTAGGGTATAGCGTTGTTGGAAAGAGAGAGAAGAGGTGAGGAAGGATAGATCTGGGCCAGACTGCGTGTCTCAGTCCATTCTGACTGCTGTAACAAAAAACCACTTGAGGCGTGGCTCGTAAGCAACAAAAACCTATTTCCTGAGGACAAAGATTATGTTTAATTATCTCTGAATCCCCGGCACCTACCGTAATGCCTGATACATAGCAGCTAATAAGCCAATGTTTGTTGGTGATCCATTACTACATCCAAGATATTGAAAGACAAGGGAAGATAGAAAATGTAGACGCTAGGATGAACTAGAATTATCAAGGAAAACTTTATTGAGGAGGGAAATATACAAAGGTAGATCTTTTCATAATCAGAGAAGAGTATGAAAGTTACTAAAGGTAAAAGATAAAAAGCATAACGCGTCGTCTGTGATGAGGTGGAGAAGAGTAAATGTGTTTTGTGTGATAAGAAGGAGAAGCAGTGAATGTGTGACATAATTAAATACTTCGTCCTAATAAAACTTGACTCTTCAGTACCATGTCTAGAGATTGTTAATGAAGACAACAGTCCTAAACTTCGCTCCTTTTGGAAACCTCAAGTTGTATCAAAAACATACAGGAAAATGTTTCATTTAGACAAACAATACGGTAAAAACAGCATAGGGAAAATCATGAGCCTTATAAGCTGGCAAACCTAGGTATGAATTTTAGTTTTGCCACTTAACTAACTGTACCTTGGGCAAGTCACTTAGCTCTTTGAGCTTCAGTTTTCTTTCTGTAAAATGGGAATAATAATGCCTATCCCACAGGGCTGATGTGGGTCTTGAATGTGGTAATTCTTGTAAGGTATCCAGTGTAGTGCCTGGTATGTAGTAGATGGTCAGTAAACTGTTATTTTTAATAATATGAATTGATGCATTGATGTGTTTGTGCTAAGTCAAGGTGGACGTTTGGGTTGTGTATGTTTGGGGACATGTACACTTGAGCCTTCTTGATCTGAGGGTAATTGGACTTTTTGAAATGGAAACACCCCAGAGAAGGACAATGTGTAACACTGTGCTCCATGGCTGTTTGTCTCTTTAAAATGAAGAAATGCAAACAGTTTTGAGTGTGTGAGCAATTGTATAAGGTGAAGGCTTAAATAGGAAGCTAATAATTTTCTTACCAACTACCTGCTGTACAAACTGTCATGCAAATACTGCCTTATGCTTTATGTAAAACATTGAAACCCCCTATGACTTTATTCTTCTGCTTGGATTTTTTTCTGTAGTAAAATACATCGTTGTATTAATTTCGAGTGTGTTTGTCTGTGAACCAGCCAAATATTTCCTTTTAAATACTTGAGCTCTATGTTGAATATACAGTTATGGCTCTTAGCACATTGCGCTTTTTTTCAGTAATTAGATTTCATCCTCTAATCCTGTAATGGGCTTTTAGTTCCACATGTACCAAGATGGCTCCGATCCATATTAAATGAAGATTTTTCATTTCATGCAGGTTCTTCCAGGGGACCCAGCCCCCTAACCATGGGAGCCCAGGACACCCTCCCTGTTGCAGCAGCATTTACAGAAACGGTCAATGCCTACTTCAAAGGAGCAGATCCGAGCAAGTAAGCCTGGGGCTTGGTCCATTGTATTCTCCAAACTCTATCCAATTCAGTGGGGACACCCTACATATAATTATTTCATTCCATATCCTAAACCAAAAAAAAAAAAAAATCCAGTCAACAGTAACAGGTGGCATACCTAGAATTAATTTGATGAGGAATATTAATTCACTGCTTTTTAAAAAAAATATGCCAAAAGGTCCAGTAATCTAATCTAATACAGAAATCTCTGATTCAGTTTTGGTTGCAGGTTACAGAAAACCCAACCAACTCCATCAGCAATGAGAAAATGTATTATCTCACAAAAGGAAATGTCTAGATCATGTCTTTATTGTCTTAGTCTTTCCTGGGTGGGAGTCACCCACATATAAACTGAAACAATGGTGCATTGGAATGAGAACCTGGAATAAAACCACCTTTCCATAACATGCAGATATGTAAGAGGACAAGTTATGTGTTACCCTTGTTAAGTAAGGAAAAACTAGCCAAAAAAATAATCACAGCAAAGTAAAAATTTTAGGTAAAAATGTACCACTCTCTATTTACGTGAGCCTGATTACACTTATATCAGTACAACTTGACAATGGGCTTTACCTGAATGTACATGCTTCTCTATAAGGTGTCCCATGGATGGGGTTCAGGAAGTCTATGGATCCCCTGAAATTATATTTCATATCTAATGTGTGTGTGCACATGCACATTTGTCCATAGACACTCTACAGTGTTCATCAATTTCACAAAGGGGTTCAGATTCAAAAAAAAGTTAAGGGCGATTATTAGTCTACACTGAAGACTAAACACCTAAGTCAAACTGGTTTTCAAGTGTGTCACTAATACAATTCCAGGTCTGAATCTGATGTATAAACAAAGGACAAACCTAGGTGAGGAAAGAATTGCTTTTTATTTTTTACTTGCAGGGACTAGAGCTTAGTAGCCATGGAAATAAAGATAAGAGAAAAAATTAAATGTGCATATAGAACACTAGACTGTTTTATAAAAATTTTTGAAATAGTGATAAGTATAATTAGAACTTGGAACTCTATTTTAAGTGAAAATCTATATGACTAATTGTTAACCCTCTTTACATTTCAGAAACACTAGCCTTTTTTCTTTTTAAGTCTAAATCTAACAACATTATGCTGGAAAACTAATATAATTAGTAACTGCACTCCGTTCTAGCCACTGAGATCTAGCAATCTCCCTAAATATCCTTTTAAACAGCATTTAGGTTTTATTCTGGGCCCAGAGTTTTGCAGAGAAACAAATACTGTGGACGCTGGTGTCTTGGTTCATTTGCTCTGCTATAACAGACTAGGTGGCTTATAAATAACAGAAATTTGTTTCTCAAAATTCTGGAGGCTGGAAAGTCCAAAACCAAGGCCCCGGCAGATTCGGTATCTGATGAGAGCCAGCTTCCTGGTTCATCGGAATCTTACATACTGGAAAGAGCTAAGGAACTTTGTGGGTCTCTTTTATAAAGGCACTAATCTCATTCTTGAGTGCCCTATCCTCATAACCTAATCACGTCCCAAATATCATCACATCAGGGATTAGGTTTAAATACATAAATTTTGGGAGAACACAAGCATTCAGGCTATAGCGTTCTGGTTTCTCCCACATCTCTTCTTTTTCATCTTCAGAGCAGAAAGATCATTTGCCATGACCATGCATCAACAGCAACTAAAAGCTCCTCATACAGAATATGCATTTGAACTGTTAGAGAAAAGTAAGCATCATTAGCTTAGGTTGTATACAGACTTTGTATACATACATACATCTTTCTTCTGTAGACCCTTCTTTGAGTAAAGAATTTGCATGACTTTCTGTCACACCAGTTTTAAAGACTACTTATTACTGACTGACCTAGACCTTAGAAAGCTCAGGCTTCCCTGAATTGCAGGTAGAAACACACCCTAAAAAAAATGAGTAGTCGAAAATGTGGAGAGGTGTCTATAATGGAATGAAAAACACTAAGGATCACACGAGAATGAATGCTTTTTTGTCTGCTTACTAATTGTCTTTCATTCATTCATTTATTCATTCATTTATTCAGAGAGATCCAATTGTAGTAGGGGTACTTCCACTTCTGGTTCCCCCTGAAATCTATTTTCAATGTAACATGTCACTCCTCAGCTCAAAATCTTCCTAACTTGTTCAAAGTTAAAGCCAAATGCTTCATAATGGTCTATAAGATTTGTCCTTCACGACTCATCCCAGTTGCCACCGCTCTGATCTTGCCTCCGTCACCCTCGTCCTTAATCACTCCCCTCTAGCCACTCTGGCTTCATGGCTGTTTTTCTTTCATCAGCCCAACCCCACCTGCACCTCAGGGTCTTTGCATTTGTTGCTCCTTCCGCCTTAGTGAAATCTTCTCGCAACTATCTGAGTGACTTACCCCCTCACTTCCTTCATGATTCTTCAGCAGATTTATCAGAGACCTTCTATGTAAAATAGCAATTCTCCTGCCCTCTCCGCTGTCAACACTTCCTTTCTCCCTACTTCACTTTCTCTTCCCTCGTAGTTAACATACTTCCTGTTTTCTAGTTAATGAACATGCTAATTAACATGTTCCATGTTTTCAGTGTCCACTGTCTGTCCCTTCCCCCACTAGAGTGTAAGCTTCATGAGAGCTGGGACTTTAAGTATTTCGTTCATTGTTATATCCTCAGTACCTAAAACAGGGCCTGGCATGGAGAACCCAGTGCATATTTGCTGAACAAGTTGAGTTGAATTACTCACTTAACATTTACAGAATGTCTATTATGTGGCTGCCATTGTGCTAGACAGGGATATATTGGTGGTGAAGACAATTGATATGGAAAATAAAACTTGTACATAAATATAATGCAAAGTCCACTATAGGAGAGGTGTAGATATGGGGCAATGGGAGTTAAGAAGTCCTTAATAATAATCTTTTTTAAATCCCAAGAAGTGGTATAGCAGCCTACCCAGTCACCTGCGAACCTGTCCCTATACAAGCTGGGTCCTTCATCTTGTTTTGGTTTCCCCAGCACACTCTGACAAGTGTCTGCGGAGGTCTATACCAGTGAGCCTGGTGTCCATGACTTTAGCATTCCAGTGATGTGGTACTTGAGCCAAATTAATACTAGTGCTTTTCCTATGCCCTTCCAAATTAACTGAGCCTTTGATCTGTGGATGACTGCACATATTGAGTCTTTTTTCAATTATATTGCCGTAAGTAGCTGTAGTGTATACTGTATATTGGTAGATGGGAGATTTAGTATATTTCACTGAAATTATGAGATCTGAAATTTATGAACAGATCATGAAGTGACATTCTTCTAAATTTAATTTCATCTCCAAGCAGTGAATCACTTTAATTGCTGTTCCTTTGTTATTCACTTTCAAAGAAACAACTCAAGTTCAAAAGTTCCATCATGGGGAGAGGTGGGGAGGAGGATAAAGCCAAACACAGCGCCACATAGAGAAATGATGCAGAAAACGCACGTGGCTTTGCTTTGCCTGTGGTTCTCTCTCATCCTGTATCAAAGACTTCCCCATTTGTTTTCAGACCATACGCTGGAAACAAAAATCTACTACTGGTATTCTGGCATCTGAGTCTTTCTCAGTAGCTCAAAGGCAGAGAACTCCTTGACTTTGCTGCCACCTGGGGGAAACATATTTCCCGTTATTAGCTCCTATTTGAACAACTCTTGTGCTAGGAACGAATTCTCTAATTCCCAAGAAAACCTTAGGCTTCTCAGTTATAGTCTATCCTTCCCTTATCACCATATTTCAATTAGTTATTCAAGTGTATATCTCCCTGCTTAAAGTAGAAGTTTGCTCAAGACCACATTTGTCCTGTTTCTCACTGCCCATTCTAGTGCATTACACAATGCCTGGTACACTGATTAGGCAGCCAATATATAATTGTTAAATGTATGAATTTATTTTTAAAATACTTTATTGAGTTCCTACTCTGCACTGGGTTCTGTGTTTTATACCTTTGCCTTCCCAGAACCTAAGACACAGTACTTGCCTTCACAGTAGTAAATATGTGCAAGAAACTACAAAGCAGTTTTTTTTTTTTTTAATCTGTCCTTGGGCTTCCCTGGTGGCTCAGTGGTTGAGAGTCTGCCTGCTGATGCAGGGGACACGGGTTCGTGCCCCGGTCCGGGAAGATCCCACATGCCGCGGAGCGGCTGGGCTCGTGAGCCATGACCGCTGAGCCGGCGCGTCCGGAGCCTGTGCTCCACAACAGGAGAGGCCACAACAGTGAGAGGCCCGCATACCGCAAAAAAAAAAGAGAAAGAAATGTAATGTAACTGACGAGCCTGGGTGCTTCACCTATTGGCTTATACTGACTACTTCTCTCATAGTCCATCTGACACTGTAAGCCCTTTGAAGGCAGGGGCTCTTTTGCTCATTTTTTTTGAATTTTATTTTATTTATTTTTTATACAGTAGGTTCTTATTAGTTATCTATTTTATACATATTAGTGTATATATGTCTTTTGCTCATTTTTTAATTGCCTCCCCACTCACAACAAAAACAAACAACCCCAGCTTACATAGTTAGGCGTCCATAAATGTTTATTGACTTAATAAATTCCACCTCCTCCCCTTGCTGACTTTCTTTCAAAAGAGAAACTTTATCCTCCACCAAGACACCACTTAGAGCTCATTTTGAGCAACCTGGAAAAGAAACTGAGCTGATTCCTTACCAATTAAAAAAACATTTGAGCAACCACTGCTAACAGTGGACTGAGTGATGGTAGGTGCTGAAGTCTAGTTTAACAAGTGCTCTGAGTAGTTATTATTTTCTTCTAGAGTCGTCAAATAAAATTTTTCTTGCCCACATATTGAAAAACATAAAGAGTAGACTCAGCTTAAGGGGAAGTCCAAGCTTAGCACCAATGCATCACCAGTAAATCAAGCAAGCCTTATGGGTCTGAAAGATAGAGAAGGAAGATAGCAGAGTTGGCACCAAACTGAGAGCTCAGCAATATTCTGCAGCAGAGATGGAGGGGCAAACTTCCAGAAACCAGAATTCTCATTCAGAGCAGTTCAGAGTTAGGGATGATATTATCTGAGTGGGAGGAGGGGCACATGGCAACTTTAGGAAGCTCACCTGCCCTCCACCTCTACCCCAAACCCAGCCTTACACATACAAGGCTATAGCAGTTCTTCACACAAGCTGTTTTGAATGTGTGCCAAGGACCATCTCAGCTGAGCCACTGTGCCTCATCAATCACAATTACACAGCATAGAAGGTGACTATGGGGCAAATAGAGTTTCCTATATTCAAGTGTGAGCGAAATTTTCATTTATTAACCTCAATTTCCCTAGAAAGTACAGTCCTGAACTTAAAGTTGCAGAAATGGTACAAGGGTCAATTATCCAGATGTACAGGAAAGTTATAAAGAAGTTCACTCATTTTAAATATTTACCATTTCCCAAAGAAGAAAAATCTTTTTGAGATTTCTGCTTCTGGTTAAGGTGGAATAACAGGGACCAATTTACCCTTCTACCTGAAAACACTGCAGAAACAGACAAAATATATGAAACAATGATTTGCAAGACACAGGACCTCAGGTGAAGGACAGTGACCCCTGAGAGGTGAGATTATGATTTCCCTAACTGACTTCCTGGAGAGTTTCCAGGCCATGGCATAGGGAGAGCCCAGCAGACTCACAGGTGTTCGTGGGAGGTGTCTCACTGAGGCACACTCCACTGCAAAACTGGCTGAGGAGGGTGCCCGAGGAAGCTAATGGCCCGTGGGTACCGCAGACCACCGTGCACTGCAGAAGCTGGCTATGGAGAAGGTGTGCATATGATAGGAGCCTGGAACCAGGGACCCCATCTGCATTAAAAGAGCTGGGCACTGGGACAGCCCAGCCACACGTACCTCAGGAGCCAGAGGCTGTGGAAGCTGCCAGTGTCACTGGGCACTAGCAAAGCCACACGGGTTGCAGTACCCACACTCTTGGGTGCCACGTGCCTCCTGCACTGCAGGAGTCTAGCTCTAGAAAAGCCTTGAGTACTGCAGAGGACTGCCTAGCAAGCGCACTGGAACCAGGAAGGGGAACGTCTCTTCTTCCTGCAATGTCTATCTAGTGCCCTCTACTGACAAAAAGTAAGATAGTGCCTGTTATGTTGGCAAAGAAAAAATATATTAACGGCGCAATACTAATTCTCTCAGAGCAGACAGTAAAGGGTGAATTGGAACTCCACTGATTTTATGTGGAAATTGACACAGTGATCCTAAGTTTCATGTGGAAATACAAAGAACTTAAAATAGCCAAAACTATTTTGAAAGAGAGCAAAGTTGGTAGACTAATACTACTTGATCTCAGAATAACTTTAAAGCTACAGCAATCAAGACAGTGTGAGATTGGTGTAAAGACGGACAAAATAGGTCAATGGAACCGAATAGAGAATTTAGAAATAGGCCCACACATATATGGACAACTGAATTTCAACAAAATTACCAAGTGGATAAATTCAACAGATGGTGATAGAACATTTAGATACCCATATCCACACACTAAAAAATGAACTTGGACGCATACCGCACAGAAAATATACAGAAATTAACCAAAAATAGATCATAAAGCTAAATGTAAAACTAAAAATTAAAAATTTCTAGAATAAAACATAGGTGAAATGTTTGTGACCTTGGATTTAGCAAAGATTTCTCAGATAAGACTCCAAAAGAGTAAAGTGATTAGCTACAACCCATAAAAGAATAAATTGATGAATTTAAAATTTCTGCCCTTCAAATTACTCTTAAGAGAAAGAAAAAAAAAAAAAAAAACAAGTCACCGACTGGGAAAAAAAATCTTTGCAAAGCATGTATTTGATAAATTACTTACATCCAGAATGTACCAAAAAAAAAAAAAAACCAAATTAATAAGAGAACAGAAAACTCAGTTTTAAAAACTGGCAGAAAATCTGAGCAGACACTTCACCTGAGTAAATAACTGATGACAAATAAGCACGTGAAAAGGTGCTAAGATCCTTAGCCATTAGGGAAATGCAGATTAAAACAACAATGAGGGCTTCCCTGGTGGCACAGTGGTTGAGAGTCCGCCTGCCGATGCAGGGGACGCGGGTTCGTGCCCCGGTCCGGGAGGATCCCACATGCTGCGGAGTGGTTGGGCCTGTGAGCCATGGCCGCTGAGCCTGCGCGTCCGGAGCCTGTGCTCCACAACGGGAGAGGCCGCAACAGTGAGAGGCCCGCGTACCGCAAAAAAAAAAAAAAAAAAACAGAAATATACTGTTACTCACCTATGAGAATGACAAATAAAAAGACAGATCCTACCAAATGTTGGTGAGGATGGAGAGGAACTGAAACTCTCACGCTCAGCTGTATTTTCCACTTCACAAAACAGTTTGGCAGTTTCTTAAAAAGTTAAAGGTACACCTATCATGTGATCCAGTCATATATTTATCCAAGAGAAATAAGAGCATGTGCCCATACACAGGCTTGTACACGCATATTTATCACAGCTTTATTTGTAATAGGCAAAAGACAGAAAGAATCCAAATGTTCTTCAACAAGTGAATGAATTTTCAAAACGAACCTGTGGTATATCCATATTCCACCCAGCAATAAAAAGACATGAGCTATTGATTCACACACTACATGGGTGAATCTCAGAATAATTATGCCGAGTGGAAAAAATCAGACCAAAAAAAAAAATCACACACCTTACAATTCTGTTTATCTAAAATTTTAGAAAGTCCAAACTAATATGTAATGTCAGAAAATATATTAGTAATTACCAAGGCACATAGAGGGAAAGGATGGAGAAGGGCAGGAGAGAGGAAAACAAAAACACAGGGGGAGACTCTTAGGGACGTTGGATATCTTGATTATCTTGATTGTGTGATGGTTTCATAGATGTAGATTATGTCAAAAATGATGGAAATTTATACTATAAATAAGCACCAGTTATTATATATCGACTATACTTCAATAAAGCCCTTTTTTAGAAAGGATTATTATTCCTTCCAAATTATCATCCAACTGTGTTAACTTATATATATGACTGATTTTATAATTTCAACCAGATAGACAAGTTAATGGAATAAAGATCTAATTAAGTGGGAAGCAGGAAGTTTACCCCATGCGTCCATAAAAGAACACACTCAAGGCATCAATCACATTACTCAGAGAACTAAAATAAGTCCCAGTGAATAGTGTGATAACCTTGTGCAATTTAGTAGCGTCAAATATGCTGCCATCAATTCAGCAGTCAAAGAGAGAGAATCACCAGAATAAATGATTCTGTTTGTGAGGTGAACATACAGACTTTTCTACAGAAAGAAAAAAGCTGCATTTTTCTTCTAATGGTGCAAAAACACCTTCAACAAAATAGCCACCTTTTTTGGAGACGTGTTAAAATAAACCTTTGAGTCCTCAGTTGTTTAGATATTGTAAGAGCTTACTTTTCCTCTCTTCTGCTGTGTCATATTGTTACAGAAATCTTTGCTTTTCACAACTGCTTTGATTCACATGTTGACCTAGGTTTCCTCTCTTTCCTCTCACGTGTTGTGATATGCCAGATGTATCGTGAAGATTACTGGAGAAATGGTGTTGTCCTTTCCTGCCGGCATCACCAGACACTTTGCCAACAACCCATCGCCAGCTGCCCTGACTTTTCGGGTGACAAATTTCAGCAGGTTAGAACACGTCCTGCCAAATCCCCAACTTCTCTGCTGGTAAATATATTTTGCACAAATTTTTTAGAGATGTGTGTGGCTTAGCACCTTATTCTTAGATGAGGGATGTACTTTAGCGAGAGAGATACACTGTACGGAAATTACCGCTACTCAGATATATTTATAGATTCAATCCCAGAACTTTTACCAGCTGTAAAAATTGTTGGTGGGTGATTGTGTGTGTGTGCATATATGTATTTTAATGGCCAACTATCTCAAGTGGCTAAAGAGACATTTAGAGTAATGAAATCTGCATTAGTGACAATTTAGTCATTGTCTGTTTTGCTTATCACTGGTAGACAATGGATGAGGATGGTGGAAAATGAGCCCAATAAAAGGAATAAAGTCCATTGGTTGTATTAGCATCTTCTAAAATCAAATGATATCTGAACTGTGAGCTACTCTTCATATAAGCTTGAAAATCTCTTTGTTAAACATGTAATTTCATTGTACTGTAATGATGATTGTTTTGCTGGAACTTTACATGTATGGCATCAAAGAAGCTTATGTGAATTTGTTTACATAAATACACTTCTTCACATTTCCTATTAAATCTGAATTTGATGTCTTTATCATATATATATATATATATATATATATATACGCACATGCACATTCACACAACACACACATATATACATGCTACTAAAAAATGATCCACTCTACAAGTTAATTATTGACAATGGATGAGACAAAAAAAGTCATTCTTGACAGTTTTTTCCATCAATATGTCCTGATATTCCATCCAAAATTCTCTTTCTAAAATGGCCACTTTTTCCCTGTTATCATCACTTCTTCTATCCAAATGATGACTGTCATTTCCCTGGACCACAGCAACTGCTTTCCTCTTTCCCTCCCTGCATCCAGTCTTGCCCCACTCTTACACACAATAACCAGATGACCTTTTTTTGAGGTAAATCAGGTTATCCTCGCTCGTAGTCCTCTGATGGCTTCCCATTGCATCTGTACCAGAATCCAAACTTGTTGCCATTGCCTTCAAGACCCTGAGTCATCCACTCTTGCCTGTCTGTCTGTCCTCATCTCCCACCATCCTCCTCAGAATCCTTGTAGCTCCAGCCAGACCTGCCAGTCTTGGGAACTGCTGAGTCCTTTCCCACATCAAGACTTTGTATGCTTGTTTCCTCTGCCTCCAACAGGATTTCCACCCTTCTTCACCGGACTCTTACTCATCCTTCAGATCTCAGCTCCACCCAGCCTCCCCTGACCTCCCCACTCTCTTCCCCATTCCCACACTAAATCACATCGCCTTGTTATTCTCTCTCAATCTTCCCTATTCTTCCCTTTGTCACACTTACTAAAACTAATAATTACATATGTATTTGTTTTCTTCATCCATCCATCTCCCCCACTAGACTGTAAAATCCATGAGGGAATAGAACACATCTATTGGTTCACCACCGTATCCTCAGTACCTTCCACTATGCCTAATAAGGACCTGAGTAGTCTTTGTTGAATGAATGAACAATTCAGCTATAACTTAGAGAATTTTGTCAAGCTGGATATTTATGTAGAAATAACTAAAGGTTATTTGGAATCTGAGGACCAATACAGTCACTCTCTTTCTCTTGCCCGAATGAGACTCTTTCGCTCCTGTGATGAAAATACAGTCACAGGTGTTTCAGGTGATGACCAAGATCACCTCCTTCTCTTTGGTCCTTGCAATGGTTTAATTGGCAAACTTGATTCCAGGCTTAAAAATACAAAAGAAATGCTCACCCTTTAAATGAAAAATAAATGTGAAATGATCAAGATTGGAAATTGGGAACTTCTTATTTCAGTTTCCTTCCGTGTTTTTGATGTTCACAGTGAGCCTCACAGCGAGTTAATTTTATTTTTCTAGGTTCCTCCATCTGAAATTAGGAATTACGTGCCACCATCTCACCAGTTTGTCTGTAAATATCACTGGTGTGATAGTTATAGCTTTTGTTGCACTTTTAGGCAGTTATGTTGCCAAGTTCTTAGGCATATGTGTCAGAGTTTTATACTTATATTAATATATCAGTCTTATGAATTGAACTAAATATCAGTCTGAGAATGTTTTGTGTGACAAAACATTATATGGACCCTTAAGTTGTTTTTTAAACAAAACAAAAGCAAAAACAAAAAAAATTCTTATTAATTTGGACTTTATTAACTCTAAGTATTTGACGATTGTGTCAGGGCTGTGATTGGTGACCCATCAGTCCTAGAGACTATTTGGTTTTGGTATGTAGCTCCACTCCACCACCCCTGCTGCCACCCCTACTTTTCAAAAGGTCATGGAACCAAGCATTATTCTCAAATGCTGTTCAAGCCTTTCTTCATCTGTTATCTTACACCCAGCCAATCTTCTCACTTATCCTTACTGAAAGACTTATTTAGGTTAGCAGCTTGGCCCCTGGAGACATTTGGGTTTGCAATCCCTGTGACAGGGACCAAATTGAAATTTACTTCTACTTTTCCCTTATGAAAGGGATTGGCTTACAAAGGATGTTCAGGAACAATCGCTAAACCAGTTGAGTCTGAAGAATTCTCAAGGCTTTATGAGTATTCAAGAATTGCATCTCTGTGCAAGCTTTTGATTGACAAACCTTTCTTGACTGTTTGTTAAAGCAAGTTCTCTGAGGAATTATCATAGACATATGACTTAGCTTATTTTGTTATTAAACATATAATTGGGATTTTCTCAGTTATTTGGATTTACTTAGCGCAAATTAGTAAAATGTTGCTGGATATTAATTCCACACCTCTTTTGGTATAGTGGGAAAGTATGACCTGCAGTAAGACTGACCTGGGCTGGAATCTTGACTCTCTTACTTATTGACTGTTCAACCTTAAGTAAATTACTTAATTTTGCTGAACCTCTATTGTTCTTAGCTCCAGCCTCCTTGTGTAGCTACCACTCTGGAGGCTCTGGGTAACTTGGATGTTTTAGATAATAACAGTTTAGTCAACACTTATCAGTATCCTTAGCTTAGCTGGGCCAGGGGCAGGGACGAGGGGCCAGGAGTCTTTTCCGTTCACTTCCTCCTGCCCAGAGGCACAGGGTTTTCTCTGTCCTCAACAACCTATAGCAGGCACAACAGAACCACAGGGGTCCTGCTGAGACCACTCGTTCCTAACTGACCAGAAGCAGTTTCAAGGCCCTGATGTTTTTTTTGACTCAGCTCTTGATATGTTTGGCTTCTGGAGGCTGAACCATAGGAACTTACTTTCGACCTGCCTTTATCACTGTATCACACCCTTCTGTCTCTGTGACCTCTAATTTTCTCTTTTTATAACATATGCTTATTTTTAAAAAGGAAGATAATTCTTCTTTTGCAGGCTAGATTTTAATGATATAGTTTATAATGTATCTAACAGAGTGCCTAGCACATAATAGAGGCTCAAAAACTTCTAGCTACTATTATTGTATTACATAGGATATTCTGAAAGTGAAATGTCAGTAAGTTACTGAGCCACTTGGGCCCCAGTTTTTTCATCATGTGAGAAGTGAGCAGATGCTTTTCACACTCTAGCCTGATTCTTTTTGCCATTGAGACAAACATTTTCACAAGACATGAGGGGAGTGGCCTGTGGAGAGGCCGCAGAGTAACACTGATGACCCTCATAGGAATACAAAACTCCTTAATTCACCAAGACTGCACTCTCTAGTGTAATTACCATGGTTATTATCATTTAAATTCCAGGATCATCTTATAAGTGAGGTGACTTTTTATGATTTAAATACTCTTAGAGGAACTGTTGTGAATGCTAAAAAAGGAGCATGATAATTTTAGTATCACCCTTTTCTCCTCAGTTGGAGATAAAGACCGTGTTTACAGATATTTGTTTACACATTTGTTTACAAATGTTTGCTTACAAATATTTACTAAGTAATTTCTGAGACCCTACTCTTCAAGTAAATTCAAAAGATAATCAATGTACTCAGCTCCTTGATTGCATTAACCGACTAATTCATAGGAAATGGTGGCGATGTAGAAAGGGCTATTAAATTTGGGTTAATAAATAATTCAGTGTTTAAAGCAACCAGTTATCATCATGATTGGTTAATATTACTGGGTAATATTACTGGGTATAAATCACAGATTTATAGCAATACAATAATGCCTCCCTATGGGTATTAATCTATTAACATAATACCATTCAGGACTGCAATTATACTAAAACTATACTATTGTCAATAATATAATCTCTACAAATTGTCAAAGATGGAGATAGAAATCAGATGACAATTTGCGAAGATGCTTTTTTGTGTGGTTTATGTTTGTTACAAAATGCTACTCAATCATTTTTTCTTCCCAATTGAATAGTGATAATACCCAAAATGATGCCAATACCAAGGAATTCTGGGTAAACATGCCAAATTTGATGATTCATCTAAAGAAAGTGTCGGAACAAAAGCCCCAGGCTACATATTATAACGTGGATATGCTTAAATATCAGGTAAGCCTATTTATATGGTCAAGGTGTCTCTTTCACATTACAAATGTATATTCTAACATACCTAACATTAAATAAAAGTAGACAAAGTAACATTTCTTTCAATATTATTTAAAAGCTACAATTTATAAGAAAATAGAAACCTTAAAAGACTATTTGGAGGCTATATAGTGTCAAGAACATTCATACATATTCTTATTAGTTGAAACCTGCAAGTAAAAAATTTCATTCAAATTTAGGGAAACATGCCAAAAAATGAATTTTCAGAAAACTACATCAATTAAGATTACAAATATTGACAAAATAGTTCACTGTAACTTTGTTAAGAATATTACCGTACTAAAATCTCTTACTTTAAATGATTAAATGTAAGTAATTTGGTGTTTTTTCATAATGTGATAGTCTATGAAATAAATTCTGATGAAACTTATGTTAAGAAATAATTTAATGAGAATATTTGGTACAACACATTACAGGTTATGAGAACTTTCTTTTTGTATTTAGGATTTCCCTTTACCCCAAAATATTACTGATTTAATAAATAAGCCTGTTGCAAACCAGGATTCTATAGAGCTTGAGTATCCCACTGATTCCTAGCCATTTGATCTCTTTTGAAAGTTGTACTTTAATAGAAATCAGTGCATCTCAAACATGAGTGTACTTTACAATCACCAGGGAGGTTATAAACAAATGCTGATTCTGAACTGGTGCTAATTATAGACAGACACAGATATAAAGATAGATAGATGTCTATATAAAAATCTATTTATAGATAAATAAAGATGGAGATGGGGAGGGGGGAGGGGAGAGGGATAAAGATAGAGACAGAGACAGAGACATCTACTGGGCCCTGACACTCCCAGAGATTTTTATTTAATTGGTTCAGGATGTGACGTAGGTGTATATATTTTTACAAGTCCTCCAAATGATTATAATGCACACTGTGGATTGAAAACCACATGTTCTAAGGGAACCATTGAACGTGAAGCATCTATGTAATTGTACATTTCACAAAAGTACAAATGAATCTAATGGTTTTCCACTAAGAATAATATCATTGAAGCTTTGGACATTATAACAAAATGTAGAATAGAATTCACCTATTGTAATATGAGCTTGGTGTAAAGTACTATAATGAAGGCAAGAGACTGAATTCTGGAATTAAGTCAGCTTCCTACTGTCCACTGGCCTTGGGCACTTAATGTCCCTGAGCCTCAGTTTCCTTATCTGCAAATTAGGAAAAAATGATTCCTACCTAGGTATTTTATAGGCTGTGAGACACTCACACCCTAACACATTTCAAAGTACTTTGTGAAATGTAAGTAGCCCTAGGCCTGACATTTTGTTTTAAAGGTGCTCTGAGGAATCCCTTTTGTTGTGGTTTAGTTGTGTTGTTGTTATTGTTTTTCAACAATGCAAGGGATTGGCTGGGAAGCATAATTAGCATTTTGTGAGATCAAATCACATCATGTTTACTCTCTGGCCACCAGTAGCACCCTCCCAGTAACTGAGACAATCACATAGCCATAAAGCACCTCCCCAGGTAGAGGAACTACTAAGAAGTTGAGAACTCCTGCCAAGGACAGAGTATAGAAATGGGTCGGGAGAGTGGGTCTGCTCTGCTTTTGAGCTTATCTTAAATAACAGACTTCTAAATAAAAGTGCATATGCAGAGGATTGGGCTGCTAAAAATATTTAAAGTTTAAAAACTTTATTATAAAGCTTATCATAGAGATTATTATAAAGTTTTAAAGCTTTTATTATAATGGTCATCAAACTAAAATTATGTCATCAAAAGCCATGTCTGTCATTTTATAAAAGAATCCATGTCTGGGTTTGTTTCTGCAGCAAAACCATGCCTGACTTTTAAGCACAGCCTGCCTTCAGGTCCACGTGGTGTCCATATGTGCAGGCATTACTAGGCCAATAAAGAGCTGTTTATATTCTTTAAAATCAGCAAAACTCATACTCCATGAGTAAAACTGCAAGGGCACAGACACCACCCACACAGCCCCTGCTGTGCGTGTGTACTTATAAAAGGCACGTAGAAATAATAACCTTGCAAATTTTTCACTGTGGGCCCAGGATTCTAGTTGATATTATTGTCTTATAACTTTTTGTTGCTTCTTCAAACCTGGCTTTTCCTTAGTCAAATTCACCTTTGTCTAACTCACTGGTTTGTGAAGAGCAAATATGATAAGAATATTAATAGGTAACATGTATTAAAATGTTAACTCCTTACTGTATATGAGGCCCTAGGCCGAGTGTTTCATATAAAACTTCTTCTTCAATCTTCCTAACATCTCTAGGCGTAAATATTATTATCATTTCTGGGACTTCCCTGGCAGTCCAGTGGTTAAGAGTCCGCCCTTCCAGGGCAGGGGGCATGAGTATGGTAAGGGAACTAAGATCCCGTATGCCACACGGTACAGCCAAAAACTTTTTTAAAAATTAAAAAATATATATTATCATTCCTGTTTGGCAGATGAGGAAATAACTGAGGCACAGAGAAGTTTTTAGTGACTGGTCAAAGATCACTCAGCTTGGAAGTGACAATGAGAACTCACACCCCAATATATCTGAAAAAACCAAAAACACTAATTTGAAAAGATACATGTTCACAGGAGCATTATTTACAATTTGCCAAGATATGGAAGCAACCTACGTGTCCATCAATAGATGAATGGTTAAAGAAGATGTGGGGTATATGTATACAATAGAATACTACTCAGCCATAAAAAAGAATGAAATTTTGCTATTTGCAGCAACATGGATGGACTCGGAGGGCATTATGCTAAGCGAAATAAGTCAGACAGAGAAGGACAAACACTGTACGATACCACTTATACGTGGGATCAAAAAATTCAGCCAACTAGTGAATATAACAAAAAAGAAGCAGACTCACAGATATAGAGAACAAACTAGTGGTTACTAGTGGGGAGAGGGAAAGGGGAAGGGGCAATAGTAAGGGATTAAGAGGTACAAACTATTAGGTATAAAATAAGGTACAAGGATCTATTGTACAACATGGGGAATATAGCCAATACTTTATAATAACTATAAATGGAGTATAACCTTTAAAATTATGAGTCACTATATTGTGCACCTGTAACTTATATAATATTGTATAGCAACTCTATTTCAATTAAAAGAAAGAAAGAAAGGGAAAGAAAGAAAGAGAAAGAAAGAAAGAAAGGAAAAACGACCTCACACCCAGGATTGGCTGCCTTCTTGGCCTCAGCTCCTAACCAGTGTGCTACCAGCTCCCTATCTGACATAAAGTGCATTGTAAACTCTAAAGTGCTATAGAAACTTTAATAATTGATTTTATATTTTTAATCGGTAACAGTTCACCTGAAGCACCCAGCACTCACTCATACGGCACCCTTGATGGTGCTTTTTTTACTGAGTGCTCATTTGTGAGCGGCACAAACAACATTATGACTTTTTGATATCTAAGAATATTCCATTGGGAGATAATAATAGCTTCTGGGTTTGTTTCAGATTAATATTCAAGCCTTAAGTGTTCTCCTTCCTGTCTTTGGCAAGGTGTCAGCCCAGGGCATTCAGTCCACACCTCTAAACCTGGCAGTGAACTGGCGATGTGAGCCGGCAAGCACCGACCTGCGCATAGATTACAAATACAATACGGATGCAATGACAACGGCCGTGGCCCTCAACAATGTGCAGTTCCTGGTCCCCATAGATGGAGGGGTAACCAAGCTCCAGGCTGTGCTCCCACCAGCAGTCTGGTAAGGAGCCATTAATCCCCTTCCTCTTCACCAAAGGGCTCCTGGGCAAAGGGATCACAGACTTTTTAGCATTTGTGTTTCCTACAGAAAGAGATCACAGCAGGCCTGGGTGTCAGGGTTCAGGGCATTAAACAGAAGCTGCTATAGCTAATTTCAAGCAGAAAATGATTTAACACAGGGATTTAGATGTTCACACAAAAAAGGAGGAACAAGCTTTAGACTGGATCTCCAAGAATATTTCCCAGAAGATTGCAGAACTGGTCCACCAGGGGAGCTGCTACCTCTGCTACAACCAGGAAGGAGAGAAATTAGAAGGCTGTCAGTGGAGCCATTGAATTCAAGAACCCACCACCCTCATGAGAATCCAAGGATAAGAAAGCTCCTATTGGCACTGCCTAAACTGCTTCTCAACAACTACAAAACTGAGACTGGACTGGAGCACTGTTTAACAAGATCCCCACATCTCAGTTAGGCTGCTGACCAGCAGAAAACAGCCCAAAAAGCATCAGGAAAATGGCGTCTGCCTCCCTTCTATCCGCCAGATCTCAAGTAGTACCTATAATTGATGGACCCTAATCTGCATCTAGGACCCTAATTACAAGGGAGTCTGAGTTTCATTTTGCAGCCTCTGGACTATTAAAAGGCACACTAGAGAAGGTATGGGAACAGAAACAGAATAGACACTGAGTACCAATAGCAGATGTTAAAAAAAGCCTTTTCTCCTAAGGAAAAATACTCCAGTTTTTCCATATGATTGTTAGAAGCAAAAAGTAGAACATTAAAAAAGAAAAAAAAAAAAAGAATGTCAGCCATGTGACAGCTCCAATTTAAATTACCTGAATTAATTGATCAACTAACACTTCCCATCTATTTATTCAGTAGATGTGTTAAAAAAAATTTAACTGCATTATCCTCTAAATGTTTATCTCTCTGACAGTGTTGTGACTAGTTACAATAAGGAAAGAGAAAGGAGAGTATTTATGTATGGATGAATGGATGCATGGATGGATGGGTAGACAGATGGAAGGAGGGAGTGAAGGAGGAAGGGATAGATAGATAGATAGATAGATAGATAGATAGATAGATAGATGGAAGGAGGGAGGAAAGGAGGAAGGGATAGATAGGTAGGTAGGTAGATAGATAGATAGATAGATGGAAGGAGGGATGGAAGGAGGAAGGGATACATAGATAGATAGATAGATAGATAGATAGATAGATAGATAGATAGAAGGAGGGAGGGAAGGAGGAAGGGATAGATAGGTAGGTAGGTAGGTAGATAGATAGATGGAAGAAGGGAGGGAAAGAGGAAGGGATGCATAGATAGATGATAGATAGATAATGCTTTAATTGTAGCTAAAATTTTTAAGATCATTTTTATTAATTAACACTATCTGGAAAAATACGACATCCATTAAACAGAAACCCTTGCATATGAAAAAGTCTTTTACCTACTTTATTTTTAGGAATGCTGAACAGCACAGAATATTGTGGAAGATTCCTGATATTTCTCAGAAGTCAGAAAATGGAGGTAATGTAATCACAGGCTTATTTTATTTAATATATAAAGCTGAAATAACTTTCAGATATTAGAAACTTATTAACCAAAATACATTTAGCACTAAAAGTAAGCAAAATATTTCAGTTCACTTTGGTATATACTTATTTTAACCAATAAAAGAAAATAGTTCTTCAATGAATCCTCTGCTACCTCTTTTCTGCCCAAGACCCCACATCAAACAGACCATACTTTAAGCAGAGAAGAGCTTTTAATGAGGCATATTTCCATTCTGTATCAGATCTCACACTCCCTGATGTTAGATATTTTTCACTTTCCTCTGATATAAATCATAAACTGGAAAATACATTGCCTTCCAAGCAGCATGCTTCCAAATTTTGAAGTACCATTTGGCTGAATTACATTTTTATCAGCGTGCAAAAAAGTCATGAATAATATTTAATGATAAATTTTATTCTATTTATACTGAAACATATACTATTTTCTAGTAAGTTCGATTTTGCACATTAACTTTGAATACAATTTCCAAAGTTATATCCAGAATGTTGTGTTGACTATCTTGTAATAATACTCTTTTTGTAGGAGTGGGCTCTTTATTGGCAAGGTTTCAGTTATCTGAAGGCCCAAGCAAACCTTCCCCATTGGTTGTGCAGTTTACAAGTGAAGGAAGCACCCTTTCTGGCTGTGACATTGAACTTGTTGGAGCAGGGTATAGATTTTCACTCATCAAGAAAAGGTTTGCTGCAGGTAAGTGGGTATCTTGTGAGTTTCATCTGCAAACAATAATGTTGCCTTAGCTACTCTTCCTTAAGAAGGAATAGGTTGTGATTTTCTGATCATCTTCCTCCTCTTCTTCCCCACTCCCAATCCCCATTTCCCATCACAATCAGAAAGCAAACCAACTGTTGAATGAAGTAAAAATAGGACAATGAAACTGGGAATCAGAAATCAGGAAGGTCCTGGATACTTATCATGGCTCTGGCTATTTCTTATATGGGACTGACCTGTCATTCCCATTATATAGGTGTGTACACTGAGGTTAATGGAGGTAAATCCTACTTTTGTTACATTGACAAGCAAGATGAATGTTAATTTTGAATTTATCTCTTACCTGAAAACTTTTCTTCTTCAGCAGGTCTTCATAGATTTTAGACTTGTCTAGGCTTAGCTGAGATCTAAGAGGATCCATCTTCACTTTAATAGCACCTTAAAAAGTCTAGACCAGAGATCAGAAGTGGTTGCCTAGAGCTGAAATGTGATAATGAGACAGGTTTTTGGCACACACGAGAGTTTATTGGTGGGGATTCCCCAATATTAAGGTGATTATCTTGGTCAATGATTTGTTGGAATACATCCTGGTTTTTATGTCTGCCTTGACATAATTATTAACTGCACCCATTTTGTTCTCAAAAATGGCCCAGGGTGGAAATTATATGGTTACTCTTTCTATAAGAAGTTGGATTCTCCCATCCAGGAACAAATCTTCCAAGCTATTCTGGGCAACCCAAACCTCTGCAAAGTATTCCTATATGGAAATGTGAAAAAGCAACTAGCTGGTCTGGAAAGTTGAAAACTTAATAAACTTTATGTATTTTATGTTAGTATTGGACCCTTCAATTACATAGTATTGGCTTCTAGGAGTAGGGCAGGAAGAATAGAAATGTTACCCACATAATAACCACATTATGGAACTAGCAGGTAACCGTTGATATGTTGTTTTATTTTGCAGGAAAATACTTGGCAGATAACTAATAAAATCTTATGCAAGGATTTGGAGGATTCATATAATGGAGAACTACTGTATGAGAAACAGGTTTTAATTTTGGTTTGATGAAAACAAACCAAAATCTGCACTTGGGGTATATCTGCTGGAAATGTCAATGACTTTCAGCAATGATTTCCCTCACACAATACCATGATGACCAGTCCTACAGTATTTACTTCTAGGTGTAATATTGTTAATGGTTTTAAAATGTAATTATTGTATTTGTAAATTGTACTCATTCCAGTAAGGCAGTTATACTTGAGTTTTAGCATTTTACCATTCCTGAAATGGATGTAATTTAAACTGTGGTATGTAAATTTAATAGTAGTACTGTTGAATGGCACAATGCTTACAGAGGTAGATTGCATTTTGTCAATATATAAAATTTAAATATAATATTGATAGCTGTCATAAGGGGGTGCCACACACACAAAAAATTCAGTGGAACCAGAAAAAAACTTCCTTTTCTTCGGTCCTTAGTATGTTTTACTTTAGTGCTAAATAAAAATTCTATCTTCAAATATTTAGTGGGTTAAAGTCAGAAACTATTTCAGAAAAAAAAATTCTAAGGTACATGTGCATATTCAAAGAAAAGCATTAATTACCACTTTTTAAAAAGCTTTTTTTTCAAACTGCAAATTTCATAAAAATGCAAACTGTGTAAACAGGCCCTCTTATTTTTATAACTTGTGTAAAAAGGGAAAGCAATTCATATTTAAAGTTTATGAAATTATAATCAAGAGTAAAGAAGATGTCGAAGTCTTAACTACTTCCCCCTCTCTCCACAGTTTAGCAGATGTGGAGATTACTGAATAATCAGACTAAAACAAAAATTGTGATTTTAAAATTTCAAGAATTTCCATAGTTGAACTGTTAACAACTTTTGCACAATAACTCTATACAGAGAGTGCCTCCCATCCAGCATGGGGAATGGTACCAAGCATCTTCCTCTTTACCAATAGGAACCAAAACATTGAGTCTAAATATCCCAGAAAAAAAAGATTTTAGTCCCCTACTTAAATCCAGAAGGAGAATTTTAATTGTCATCATTTATATCATTTGGGAAGGAAAAAATAAGCTTTATAAATCAAATTCTAACCACATTATTATGCAATAAATTTCCTTTTGGATAAGATTCATTGTATGTAACTATAAATCTTTGCCATTCTTGGGGAATCAAAAAGAGAGTTATCAAAAATGTATGTTATGATTTCATTGTTGCAAGGTATAATAAAAACTGTAATTACTCAGTCTGGCCTCATAATATGGGAATTCGGGATGAAGAAGCTCTTCTTCAGGGGTCCCAGTTGTAAAACCTTCCTTCATTACAATCTGAAAACATGAATTTTCCTTTAAGTCATAGAACCTATTTTAAACATAAACTAATTCCTACTCTAGGTTATACTATTAAATAACTATAATTATTAAGTTGTTATATTCATCATTAGTTGATAAATTTTATTTTACATTCATTCATGCTTGACAAAGAACCTTTAGCCCCTTTAAATTTTAGAATCAAATTAAATTTTGTAAGTCTTACATTTAAAATGAGATTGTCACTGGCAATTGTTAATAGTGAAACTTTTTAAATTAATATTTGTACTTCTCAATCAGTGCTTGCTACCAAGAGAATGTTCAAAATGACCTGTTTTACCTTAGAAGAAATCTTACTGTTCAAACAACTCTCAATTGGCTCGCCAAGCAGTCTCTGGTGTTGAAGTTTTTTGAACAAGTAAGTAATAAACTCACTTTAAGCAAAGATATTCAATTTGATTTTGTAACCAAAATAGTAAATGCAAACTTTTAAATCCCATGAAACATGGGGAAATTTCAGACACTGAAACCAATGGAGAGTAAGTAACAGAAAATTGAGAATTATCCAGCATATGAATATAAAAATGTGTTTTTAAGAAATCAGTTCATGAGAAAACATATTGAATATTAACACAAAGGCATATTAAAAGTGTATAAATATTATTGGTTCTCATGTCTTGCTCATTATATCTTATTTTATTTTATATCTTTCTAGAGTGAATTAGTAATTAAACACAAGGGTTTTCTTTTCATAGAATAATTTGGTTGATATATAATGTAATTTAAAACAGATTACAATGATCTCTACATTATTCAAATGTCTCTAGGCACTAAATTTGAAACTATGAGGATATCCTATAATTCCATAATTGGTCTTTATGAAACAGAATGAAAGTCAGAGATTTCAAAATTATTAATTTTGAAATATTTTTATTATTATTATTGAATACCAGAACCTTCATAGAGAATATATCCCTTCTTCTTTCAGAAAATAGGTCATATAATAACACAATTAACTCATATCAGGGATTTAGATTTTGGTGGGTTTTTTTAATCTTGTAGTTTATAATCTCCTGTTACTCCTGTATCCAAAGTACTGTACAATAATAATTTGTGTTAGGAAAAATGATCCTAGACAATGTAATTATAAAAGAAACACTAAGTCAGATTCATTATCAATTCCTAAAACAAAATGGGCTAGTACATATTTAGATTTTCAATACCAAGGGTTCAAATAAAAAGAAAGGGTTCTCATTAACCAGAACACCATTTCCTGAGCATTATGATTAAAAAAGATTCTGCTCTAACAAGATAGAAAGTATGAATGCTTTATTTTGCAACATGGGAAATATTTTTTTTCAAATAAATTCCATATTTTCATGTTATTTTAAAAAGTATTTTTTCTTAAGAATTAGTCTGAATTTTAGCATAATTGGGACATACAATTCCAAACAATTAAATTTTAAATTATTTTTAAAGCTCTATTCTTCTCTACACATACAGCCAAAATGAATATTCACTGCATAGTATTTGGAAGTACATTTCACCTGTAAAGAAAGAATGTCCACATTTCAAATGGTTTCAAGTGAATAGAGAGGAACCATCCCCTCCAGAAAGTCAAACTACAGTTGTTTTATTTTTGTTTTTATGTATTTTTACTGAATCTCAATCTGCAAAGTGTTTGAGGCCATAATTACTCATATTTCCATTTCCAAATATTCATTTCAAAGAAGCCTGGTAACTACATTAGCTCTACCACTAACTCTTGCTGTGTGACATTGGACAAATCATAGCCCTCTTTAATTTCTCACCTTTAGAATGAGGAGTTGAGATTGACAGTGGTTTCCAAGCTTTTCTTAACAGCCAAACTTTTTTCTGCTAAAATTACACATGGAATCCTGTTAGGCAAAACAGCTCAGAGCAATGAAGGAGTTCCTCCAGCAGTTTAAATCTGGTCCTCCAGAGCACTGTTTAAATACCATAATAACACAGCCATGATCTATAAAGCTTCTCTCACCTCAGAAGTTCCATGGTTCTAGTTGACTCAGAGACATCCACCTTTGTGGGCTTTAAAAAAAACTTGTACAATCATAGTAATTGATATACAGTAAAAATAGATATTCTCTTGAGTCCTTACCACGTACCAGTCACTATAGATGTTAGCTCACTTAATCTTTATATCAACCCCCAAATGGTAGATACTCTTTTTAATTAGTATGTTACAAATGGTGACATTGAGGCTTAAACAAATTAATAATTTGCCCAAAGTGACACAGCAGCTGGAAGTAACCCAGTTATCTTGACAGCAGTGGGAGCCCTTGACCTGTTTTACTTGTTCATTCTGGGAAATGAACTCTTCTGTTTTATTTTACTATACATATTCCACTAAGTACCCAGGTAAAAGGTGCTATGAAAAATTAATACCAAAATAAGGATAATTCCAAAAGCAAAATTCTTGGAAAAGAATGTTTCTCAAAGCATGATTTGTGGACCACTTTTATTATCATTTATTTAACAAAGGAAATGATTTTGGCTTAGTTACCACTATATCCCCAGAGCCTAGAATGTAGTGGGCATCAATAAATTGATATTGAATAAATAAATCTGTAGGAGTGAGGTTTAAGAATATGTATTTTGACAGCACCCAAAATTTGAGAATCACTGCCCTAGTAGATCTCTCAAATACTTCTTAGCTCTGACATTGCATCAGATTTTACACATTCAATTATCATTTGAATACCATTTTTCTAGTGAGCTTATTTTTTCATTCAGTCCATTTAGCTTCCTACAATCTTGAAGAAAAAAAAAAGGTAGAGGGATTTTTCTAGGAAAATTCCTTGTTTCCTTAGAGTTCTTTTATGCTATCTCAAACTGACCTGAAATGCATTCTCTCATTGTCATTTTTCTGTCCTTTTTGTCAATGTCTTAAAAGATTAAAAGAAGTAGGTAGGTTGCAAGCTGTCATTCTCCAAATAAAATGTCCTAAAACATGGCTCCCTTCCTGCAAGGGACACAGGCATCTAACTTGTGAGCTGACACTGTTTATTTTATAGGCCTTTGAATTGGATGCTTTATAAGCACGGACTACTGTCATTCCAAAACAGTTGCACCAATTGCTTTCATTTTTGCATTTTTTTTTCTCAAAATAATCACAGTCTGTCAGTTAAAGTTGAATGACACAGTAAAATGTGCCTGTATCTACTAAGGAGATGCGTTTGTGGTTTCTTGTTTGTTTGTTTTTTTTTAACTTTCTTTTTTCCAAAAGATTATGCATTTGAGCAAAATCCCATTCAGTGTAAATGTATTCATTTTGCTACATGGTTTTCTGGTCAGCAATTTTTTTTAAATGGAAGCATAATTTTTTTATGGTATCAAAATTAGGGTGATCTCTAAATATCGCTTTAAAAGTTGTCAACATGATGTTTCCTTAAAATGAGTCAAATTAAATTGTTGATATGAATGAACAAGTCAATCATTGTTACACTGATTAAAGAGACTGTTCTGATGACCCACCCCACCTCTTTTACTATGTGCACTTCTCTCTTCAGGCTTTATTGTATTTTCCTGCTCCTTCCATTTTTTTTTTTTTCATTCAGCAAACAGTAGTTAAATGCCATTTGCTCATTTGTGAATCAAACATGGCTACCATTACATTACTTTTTGTCTGTGGAATGTATGGAGGAAAAATGAGATAGGAGTGCAATGTTTAAGTCTCCAAATATTAAAACCAAACAACAAAACCCACTAGCATTTCTATTTCTTTGATGTTCTGTAATCTTCTATAGGCTAGAGCTGCATTTTAAATATCTAACTGAATACCAAATATCCTTCTTGAAAGATCAAATTTGAGGGTCTATTGAGTTGACCATGGTCAGACCTCTTGACTGTCCCTCATGTTTAATATCTGATGTCTATCCAAAATGAGTATTGCTAGGAGAGAAAGTCACCTCCTTGTTGACATCCATCATGGGTATAATAACTTATTCTCTAGGCTTAACTTCTAATGTTATTTTTCCTTTGATTTATAGTATTTCTAATCGTCTCCTTCTATCTCTAGTGCAGTACATTGCCTGTTCTATATACATCTTTGACCTTACAGGAAAAGACGTTTCAATGAAAAGCAAATATATTTTTATGTGTCCCTTAATTGGCAAAAGAAAATAAGCAAAGGGTAATTCTACTTCATTCACTGTATTCCAGTGTTTTCCAAATCATGTTCAGGACTACTGCTTCTGGCAAATGTTCATTGTGGTCTGAGAATAAATGATCCTAGATCATAGTCCCAACCCACTCCTTAGACATTGATAATAAATGTTAGTGTTTTAATGAAGCTTAAGAAAGTTTTGGATCAGAAAAACACTTTTCTTTCTAAACACATCTTGAAGAAACTTTAGAAAAGTTTTCTTTTTAACACTGGTTTACATATCTTTCAGCAATTTCAAATAATATAACCAGGAATGCTTTGGAAAGATGCTTCTGGGTTTTTGTTTTAACTCTAAGGAAAATTTCTGCCACTTTAAATGATTTACTATCTACTTTAAATTTCATAAGTATATCTTAGTGAATTTAACTTTATCACCTAAAGTATTCAAAACAAAACAATAAAATTGTTTTACTATTTTAAATTTTTAAGCATTATTTTTAGGATCTGCACTTATGACCATCACATCATGCTGCTATCTGTTGAAGATGGTCCAAATTTCTTTACAGAGTAGAATTAATACTAGTAAACAATCTTTGGTAATACTTTATCTAAACACTTTAAGAAATTGAATCATGATGGATTGATGCTGACTGTATTTTTACATAATCTTGTTAGAAATTATATGAAAAACATTTCAGTTAAACCTAGGAAAAATACACTATTTAGTATAGATTTTGCAGGACTCTACACTCTATCAATGAGCATTAAGCAGTTCTTTTTTGCTTTGCTTTATTTTGCAAATCATTTTCACAAAAAATCAACAAAGTTCCTTTAATAATTCCTGGGTAAACTGTCTTGTTATCAGACAGAAAAGGGTAAAGCTGAATCACTTTACATTTCTCTAAATATAGTTCAATTTTTAATTCATTAGGACTTCACTACAGGCCAAGCAGTCATTTGTAGAGCTGGCTTTTTAAACTGTTTGAAGAGCATTGGGTTTCAATATACAAAGGATTTTTTTTTTCACTTTGCATAGAGATCTGTATGAATGTAATGATCAAATGTTAATTTTGTGCCTACTAAATGGCAATGGAAGGCATTGATTTTTTTTTGTACTTTTAACAATAAGAGAAACTAGGAAAAGAATCTCAGAGAAATTTTGTTGTATTTCTAAAGGTAATAAAATTCAGTCATCTGTCTTTCTTAAAGAAAATGCTGTTAGTGTATATTTTGAGTTGGTGGTAGCTTTTATTTAGAGTGCTCCATGATCTTTGTAGCAAAAGTAAACAATGTCTTTATGACCTTGGTTGGAGTACATATTTTCACAAAATACCTTGAGCATAAAATATTTATTAAAAAAAAAAAAAACTCTGGGGTAAAATACTCAAATATACTTTTAAAATTAGTTAAAATATTGATGGCTGGCTCTTTTTCCTACATGTGTAATTCAATAGAGAATACTTAATTCTTGTAGCTGTGATGAAATCTTTACTGCTTATGTGCCGTGCTCAAGAAAAAAACAGCAAAAAAAAAGCAAGGATTTGTTCCTTCACAGAACTGCCCAAAGCTCTCTGATGAACAATGGTGATATGAATGTGTAATATTGACTTCTTGAAGATAACCATGAGAACATTTTAATGTTACTTGCCTTATAAATTAGAAAAGGTGTGGATATCATTTTTTGTAAATAATGATTTTTACAAGTGTTTTTTCCTTCATAATTTTCCCAATCACCCATTTTACAAAATCCTAAATATGCAATTATTTATCATGGCACATTACTGCCACTAGGGTTCCCATTGCAGGACAAAGTTTAATTATACTTGAGAACAAGATCAAATATATAAGTAAGTTACTATTTAAATGTGATTTTTTTCTGGAAAATAAATGAAAAACAAAAATAAGTTGAGTTGTGAACCTCTTTTATTACCAGCCTCTTAAAGTTTTACCACATTTCTGGAAAACTTCGTTGCATATTTAGGGTGGGCATGGTGGGCAGAAGGTCTGGCACAGTGCAAGGGCTATAGAGTTGGACAAATCTCATTCTATAATTTAACTATAGTCTTGAGCATGTTACTCAATGATTCTTCATTTCCTTATCTTAAAAAAAATAGAGTTACTATTCCCTTATCCTAGGGTCACTGAACAGATTAAATGAGATAATATTTATCAGTCACCTAACAGTTCCTAACTATTATATAGTAAATAGTCAACAATCCTTTCCTGTTCTTATTTTTATGTGAATAGGGATTGAGATGGGCCAGAAAATGTTAATGCTCTTTCTCCAGTGCTATCCTAATCCTTATGTGCTCTACCGTTATGCAGATGTATTGCTATTGACAGCCAATTCTAGCTGCACTGAGCACTCATTAATGGACATGCACCAAGCTAGGTGCTTAGGGCACCATCTTTTTCTATTTCCAATGATTGCCCACTATGTGAAGGTCCCTTCAGGGTCTGGTTTTGTTTGCTTTGGGTTGGGGGAAGGGCTCTGGGGTTAGAAGAGGGATAGTTATTAAGGAGGAAGGGCCTATTATTTATGTCAGGTGGGTTCTCAACCCCAAACAGCCTCCATTTCAAATCTTCGTAAACTTTAAGGATTGGGGAGAGTGGTGTCAAGGAAAGTGTAACGTGAAAGTTTGTAATGCCCAAAAGATAAGCCGATGAGTTCCAAGCGGCCCTGGGCATATTATTCAATATCTCAGAATCTCAATTCTCTAAATCTGTAAAGGACTAACAACGCTTTCTGCTTTTTTTTTTTTAAATTTCCTTTATTTATTTATTTATTTTTGGCTGTGTTGGGTCTTCCTTGCTGCACGTGGGCTTTCTCTAGTTGCAGCGAGCGGGGGCTACTCTTCGTTGTGGTGCCTTATCTTGTAGTGAAACCTGGGCTCTAGGTGCTCGGGCTTCAGTAATTATGGCACATGGGCTCAGTAGTTGTGGCCCACGGGCTCTAGAGCGCGGTCTCAGTAGTTAGGCACACGGGCTTAGTTGGTCCTCGGCATGTAGGATCTTCCCGGACCAGGGCTCGGACCCGTGTCCCCTGCATTGGCAGGCGGATTCTTAACCACCGTGCCACCAGGGAAGTCCCAACAGTGCTTTCTTGAAAGAGTTATTGGGAGGACTAGATAAAACTAAAACTGTTTGCCAGTACCTGGTAAATGTGAGCTCTATTATCAACCATCTGTGCCTTGGGGTGGTGGAAGGCAGATCAGGGGTCGGGGGAAGGGAAAGGGGTGCTTTCCTTTCTCTCTGTACCTCGCACTTCCCGTCCTAGGAACCGGCAGCATTTCCCACTCCTGCCCCTGACATCTGCAAAAGGAAACTGATGAGGGCTCTCAGGGTTGCCCCTTGAGTTCCCAGATGTCCCCCTCGCTACAGAATGCCTCGGCTTCTCTCCAGCTCACGGCCACCCCAAGGCACAGCCAGGCTCAGGGCAGCCCCCTCTGGGCAGTGACGAGGAGATCCTCTACATCCTTAGGCGGCTCAGAGGACTACGCAACTACTATGTCTGCCTGGGGCGGGCCAAGGACTCTGTTTGAGAAGGTCACCTTGGAGACAGGCCGCGGAGTCCAGGGGGAGTGCGCGGGCATTCGCGGGCAGAGGGAAGCCTGGGAGACGGGAGCCTCGCCCCGCGCTGGTCCCGGCAGCGGAAGAGTCCGTGGTCCGGGAGGGCCCCCGCCGAGTCGCGTCTGCGTCTCCAGCACTGCCTTAGGTAAGTGCGCCCTCTCCGCAGCGCGTCTGGGCAGGAGCAGAGAAGATTGACCAAGGCAAAAGGCAAGTTCGAGGATCGAGGGGGCTAAGCGGGGAGGGCCTTGTGTTAGAAATGGCCTGCCTGCCTTGTCTACGACCTCTCTCTCTAATGCCTTATTGCTCCTCCCTCCAAGAAATAAGAAAAAAGTGGCCCCAGTTTTTGGAACTGGAAGCAGGTCCTGGCCTTTTGTTTCCTGCCCGCCTGTGTGTCTCGGCTTTACAGTGTTGCCCAGTGCAGAGCTGGCCAGCCGGTCCGATCGTGGAGCAGCATGAGTTCTGAGCAGTCTGCCTGAGGTCTGGCGACACCGGCGGCCTCAGCCCCTCTGGACCTCCAGGTCCCAATTCTGGCCTGCGGGGCAGCTTTGGAAACAGGTGAGCAGACCGAGGTCTGTCAGTGTCGCTTTAAGGTTGGAACCTGAATGACCCACTTAAACAAGCTCAGTATGTCTTGTTCATACATATACACGCCCACACAGGCACACTCATGTACACAGACACACTCAAACACACATGCATTCAGTGCACAGACACATCACACACAAAGGTGCACACACCGACATACAAAGGCACACACTCAGGTACACAGATAATCACTCATAGACACAGGTACATACACAAAGAGATGCTCACATGGGCACTCACACAGGCACACACATTTATGTACACACTCACTCATACACACAGCCTCACACACTCATGGGGACACACTCATGCTCATACACACAAGCACATGCCCACAGAGACATATATATGCTCACATAGAGATGCTCACACCCATGTACACACACTCTCACACACAGGTCCACAATCGCACCCCCCCCCACACTGCCTCGCTTCCTAACACACAGTACCTCTGCTGTATTTGCGTGCCCTTCAGTACCCTTTGCCTCTGTCTGACCTGACACTGATCACACTGGGGTTTTAGGTTGTGTTCTTGTCTGCCCTACCCACTTCAACTGCCAGCTCTTTGAAGGCAGGGACTGTTTTAGTTCTATTTTAGTGCCTAGCACAGTGTCTCCCTGTTGGGGCTCTCAGATTTACAGATTATAAAATAATTCCAATGAATGTCTAAACTTGTATGTAGGCAATAGGGCAGTAGAGTTACAGTCCAAGTTCTGGGAAGTCCATTCCTACTACCAGCTTTTTCACAAGCATTTGTGAGAGGAGGTAGGTTTTCCAGTAAATTACTTCATTAAAAGTTCTGGGCTTCCCTGGTGGCGCAGTGGTTGAGAGTCCGCCTGCCGATGCAGGGGACACGGGTTCGTGCCCTGATCCGGGAAGATCCCACATGCCACGGAGCGGCTGTGCCCGCGACCCATGGCCGCTGAGCCTGCACGTCCGGAGCCTGTTGCTCCGCAACGGGAGAGGCCACAACAGTGAGAGGCCTGCGTACCGCCAAAAAAAAAAAAAAAAAAAAAAAAGTTCTGTTTGCTCTTTACAAAGTAAATCACTGTTGCTTGAAAAAAAAATACCCTTTGGAGAAGCAGCTCATCTTAATTTTTAAAGTAATAGCAACAACAACAAATGTTAATTAGCAAAATATCATTGAAATTAAATTTGGGGAGGCAATAAAAATATTGTTTTCTGGTATAGGATAATATCGTTCTTCTACATATGGCTATCATTTCTCAGTGACTTTAACCTCTTCTGCAGTTAAGTATTTTTGTTGCAGCTTAATATACGCTTGTGTGAATTAAGTATGCTATTGCATAAATAAAAGTTATCAGATGGTACTTTCCTGGTGGTCCAGTGGTTAAGACTCCGTGTTTCCACTGCAGGGGGAGCGGGTTCCATCCCTGGTCAGGGAACTAAGATCCCGCATACCACGCAGTGCAGCCAAAAAAATAAAAATAAAACAAAAAAGGAAGTCTCTACTTCTTATAAATTCTGAAATATTTTTAAAAAGAGTTATCATATTTCCAGTTATACTGACCAGAATAACAACATATACTAAAAATCACTCTTTAGGAAACCCCACTTCCCTATTCCAAAATGCTTAAAAAAAAAAGGATCTGTGTACTTTATTTAGAATGAGTCTCTGTGTTATACTAAAATATTTTCAGATCTTTTGTTCAGTATTTTACAAAAGTTTTCTTCCATAGGTTATGATGATGTCAGACATTGCTAAAGACAGAACGGCTCATTTACTGAAGAAGAGGGGCAGTGTGTCTTCTTTAAGTAGTCATGAGTTCCAGCGGAAAGAGCCTCGTGGGCGCACCAAAGAGTGAGTGACTGGATGTCCATTAACACACTCAATTACTGAATAAACAGGTTCATAATATTTATCAGGAGGAAAAAAAAATGCATTTCCTTTGGGACATAAAAAGGGAGAAAAATGGGCAAGTACAAGGTGTAGGTCATCTTTGGGGGCCATATTTTTTAAAAGAACGAGAAAAAATAGTAACTAGATTTATCGTGGTGATCATTTGGAAATGTACAGAAATACTAAATCACTGTGTTGTGCACCAAGAAAAAGAAAACAGAGAAAAAGAACAAGGAAATTTAAGTGATAAGTTGATCACAGCAGCATTTTTTACTATTTCAGAGACTACCCCAAAAAATCACCTACTGAAAAGAATGTCATATGCAATGTAGACCAGCTACTTCTTAACTGACTCCTGAATTCTTCTCCTCAATATTATATGAATACATCGTTTTTGCATTATTGTAATCAATATATACATATACAATGCATTTAGCATTATTTTAAACAAATTTTGTAATGTATTTTCATAGTCTTTGTGTCTTTCAAAGTCTTATATCCTTTTAAATGGTTGCATAATACAATATTTTGTCAGCTTATAATTCTGGGTTAGCTAACCATTCCCCAATCATTGAGCATTTTAAGTTTGTTTCCACTTTTTTAATTTTTTACTATATAAGAAGTCTCTGATTGTTTTCTTCCCCGAAGTATAATTAGTGGGTCAAAGGATAATAAGTACATTTTTTGGCTCTTGCTACATATTGCATTTGCTCTCCTAAAAAAGATGAATTAATTTTTAATACTTTCATGGCATTTTTTTTTTGACTGCCATCGGGAGGAAAACCAAACAAATTATCCAATGCAGAGGTCAATTAATTTATATTATAAACTTTCCTTCTTAAAAGTATCTACACGATTGAAAGATATAGCAGGGCTTCCCTGGTGGCGCAGTGATTAAGAATCCACCTGTCAATGCTGGGGACACGGTTTCAAGCCCTGGTCCAGGAAGTTCCCACATGCCGTGGAGCAACGAAGGCCGTGCGCTGCAACTACTGAGCCTGCGCTCTAGAGCCCACGAACCACAACTACGGAAGCCCACGTGCCTAGAGCCTGTGCTCCGCAACAAGAAAAGCCACCGCAATGAGAAGCCCACGCACCGCAACAAAGAGTAGCCCCCCGCTCACCACAACTAGAGAAAGCCCACGCGCAGCAACAAAGACCCAATGCAGCCAAAAATAAGTAAATAAAATAAATAAATAAATTTAAAAGAAAGAAAGAAAGATGTAGCATATTAATCCCCATGATTGGGAAGCAGGAGCTGGTGTGTCTGTTGGAACAGAGACCAGAAGAACTGGAAGAGATTTACGTTCGAATTCTGAAACCAAATTGTTCTGCTCTCAGAATGTATTAATACACTTACTCAAAATTCTACTTTTCAACCCTAGATGATTGTGGATTACAAGTCCTGTACAAATGCTCTCTTTCACAGATAGGAAATATAAAGGAGTAGCAATCTCAGTGTACATCAGAAGTAAAGCTGGGAGAATAATTAACCTCTATAGCTTTTGCTTCTGATCCTAAGTCATTTTGACTGCTATTTCCAAGATTTAAGTGTAAGAGTTTTTTTAAATTATTTTAAAAAAATTGTTAGCTTAAATTCAACTTTTTAGAAGCAAATATTATAATAATAATCTGACATAAATCCTGGTCCCATGATTTAAAAAGCACTGTTCTTATCCAAAAACTAAACTATCATCCCTACTTGCATAAGTTTCATTTACTTCTTCCCTTTCAAAGCAAATAAGAAAGTCAAGTATATAGAATCAGAACATGGCCCAATCTGAAGAATTAAAGATCACTCTTATTTTATTGATGAAGTATAAAAACAAATTAAAAGGTAACAAGAACACGAAAATAGTTTTAGCAACACATGAGGAAAGATTTTTTTTTTACTAACAAATACATTTAAGTGATAATTATCTTGATATATTTCAAAATTAGAAACAGGGACTCTCAAACAAAATATTCAGACTGGATCCTCTATTGGAGCCTTTTTTATTAAATAGCAAATGAACAGATTCCAAGCACGCTTGCAATGCAGAGGCCATTTAGGAGGCTGCCTCCTAACCCTAACTCCCACTTATTTTCCATCGTCTTCATCCTTGCCAGGGACCAGAATGTATGGGTGATTCTCCTTCCTGAAATGGGTCTTCAACTAGTAGAAAAACTCTGAAAACTTAGTGGCTATCAAATGCAGCATTGTTTTGAATTTGCAGTGTTTTTTTTTGGAAAAACATATGCCTTTCACTTGAAAGTTATCTCAAAACAATTTTTTGAATAGATTAATTTCAGTAGTATAAAGCATATGCTAAAGTATATTGAGGACCTAATACATTATGTCATTTAATCTCCCCAGCATTAATCCTACTAGGTAGACATCATTCTTACCATTTTGCTATGAAATAGCTGAGACTTATAGGTCAAGGAACAATTTAAGGATTAGGATACAGTCCTAAATCATGAGTATGGCCAAAAGGGCCCACGGACCCTTGCCTTCTCTAGTTCCGTCTTCCCCACTATCCTGCTTGCATCCTACTCTTGGGCCATTCCCACCTTCCATATTTACAATCCCTCGGTGCTCTGCCTTGCCTCCAGCCATTGCCTCACGTTGCTTTCCCATGGGGTATCCTTGTCTGGAATGCTCGTCTTACACTCTGGCTTCCTTCTTTTCCTCCTTCAGAATTTAGCTCCATCTCCAACTCTCCAAGAAACTCTCTATCACAGTTTCCAAAACAGGTTCATTTTGCCTGACGCACAACAAGCCAAAACGCTAATATGCTGAGGTTTGCAGCAAAGAGTTTTCATTCGCCAGGCAGCCAAGCGAGGAGATAGGAGAACAAATCTCAAATTCACCTCCTTAAAACCAAGGGGATTGGGAGTTTATGGGACAAAGAATAAAGAAGCAGGGTGGTATGAGGCATGGGAAGTGCGGGGAGGGTGAGGAAAGGTGATTGGGAAAAGATGCAGTAATTGTTGTTCCGTGCAGATGTTTCTAGCCTACAGCCCTCTGCACATTCTGAGGGTGGAGTTTTGGGCCCTCTGATGTTAAAAGGTCACTGATTGGACACTAATGTCTGCCCAGTTGAAGGGTCAGTGGTCCTATCCAGACTTAACCAGCTGACCTCGAATGAGATGCAGTTGACTCCAAGCTCCTAAACAATAACTTGGGCAAACATCTTATTGTTTAGGTTATGCACCGCTTGGAGGACATGGAAGTCTTAAAACAACCTTGATGAGCGAAGGCAGGTGAAATGGATGTAACCCACGGTTTCATAACTACCCAACTACAACCGCTTCCACTTCCGACTGGGTCGGATGCTCTTCCTTTCTGCTCCTCTGCTTTCGCCTTCTACGTGGTACTGTATTTGGGTGTTTTCTTGTCTATCTCTCTCATTAGACTGTGGACTTACTGGCCTTTATAACAGTAAACACTCTGATAAGGAGGGCAAAGAAGCATAGGAGGTAGACCTACTTGGAAAACACTTTCTTAGATGTGGCATAAGCTCAGCATAAGTTCATCCACATTCTTGGTTTCTCTGTGGTCTTCTATAGAAGTAACTAATGCTTAACATTGATCTCTGGGCATAATGGATACCTGAAATGCCTTCTGAATTGTAAAAGGAAGATTGAATTTATATTCAATATAATTATTGTTAATTGTTTTTAGATTTGTCTCTTTAATGTAAATTATGTTTTCATTATGAGGTAATTTTTATGCTTTATTCTTTAAAAAAAAACATTTTAAGCTGGTTTTTACTATACCAACATCATAACTGTTAGCTCATTGGCATATTTCTTCCTATAGCTGCTACCTAGTTGTCATCACACTTTATCTATAATTTTGAATTTTGTTGCTTTTCAGTTAAATAATTGATAATAATAAGGGTGCTAAGCTAAATTTTACTGAGCCCTCACTATGACCTCATTTTTGTTTCAGAGACGCACTGTATCAGGAGTTGGCAAACTATGACCCGAGGGCCAATTCCAACCTGCCATCTGTTTTTGTATAAAGGTTTTTCCATGGTTGAAAAAAATCAAAAGGAGAATAATACATTTTGTCATGTGAAAATTATAAGAAACTCAACTTTCAGTATCCATAAATAAGGTTTTTGCTGGACCACATCCATGTTTATTCATGTATGTATTGTCTCTGGCTGCTTTGACACCATAATGGCAGAGTTGAGTAGTTGCAATAGACGTGCAGGGTCTGCAAAGTGGAAAATATCTGCTATATGGCATTTTACAGAAATATTTGCTGACCCCTGTTCTATAAGAGAGACGCTGTTAGCATCTTCATCTTACAAATGAAGAAACATGCTTAGAGAGGTTGAGGCTCCAAAGCTACAGAATCAGCAAGTGGCAAAACGGGCTTTTGTTTACAGTCAAAAATTCTCATTCTCTGAAAATTGGCTATCTACGTGTAACTTGCATCAATGAAACTCTCCTACTCATTCACCAGAACCTTCTGTTTCCCATCCATGGGTAAGAGCAGGTATTTACAATGACGTCTTTCTTGTTGGAAACAGGCTTTGGCAGCTTTCAAAGAGTATTTGAACAGATGTGCTGCTCTCATATCCTTAAAATGGAAATAGAAGCCTGAGATTAAATTACTTTCCCAGGGTAATGTGACATGATATCCAGACTTCTTATCTCTGAGGCAGTAGTTCAACTGGTAGGTCAAGCCTAAGATTGAAGACTGAAGAGTCTCTCTTTTGCCTCAAACCAAAATTACAGTGATATCATGAACCAGAACTTTGATGGATCCCAGAGCTCTCCACTTGAACCCACTGGTGGCATCTAATGCAGTAGTTAGGCCACATTATATTCTTCCACTTATTCATTTATTCAAGGTTTATTAAGCTTCCACTTCATGCCACATGTAAGGAATATAAAGGTGACTAACTCTAGGGTTGTTCTTCTCTCGAGAACCTCATTTTTCAAGTAAACTTAAAGCCACATGGTAATCTTTTTTTGAAAAAATGGAAAAGATTACATTCATTGCTTCATTTGAAATAAATGTTTATTGACCAATGAGTAGGTGGTGAACCACACAGAAATAATCTGGTGGGAAAGGCAATGCACAAGTCATTTTAAATGTGATGAATTTATTCAATGATTCCAACCTATACTACTTGAGCCTCTTATGTGCAGTTAAAAATGATGTTGCCTGGCCTGTTTCCTCCTTTTGATAAGCTCTATTGCCATCTGAATCAAACTAAAGCCCCCAACAAGATCTGGATGAGACACAGCTTCCCTCCAAAGAGAGAGAAGCTTGAGAAACTGCATTGGCCATGTTCCTAAATTAAACCACAATAATAGCTAATATTAAGTTGTGCTTAATAGATACATCCCATACAATATCCATATGAATCTCTTAAAAACCCTGTGGGTTAAGTAGAGAAGGTACTTTTATTATCCCCATTCATCTCATTTATTATCTTACTTCTCTCAGGAGCCGAGATGAGTTGAAACTATTCCTCATTTCGTAGCACATTGTCATCGCTAATATGAGTAGGACCCCTTGTTTGCCTGATTGCCCCCTTCTTCCCCATCCTCACTCCCACTCTCATCTCCCAATAGGCACCCACTCTGATGCACAAAATACTAAATATACTACAAGAATATACATACTTAAATACTATATTATATATATTTTTAATTTTCTGTGTATTATGATGTTTTGACATCTTCAAAAACCTTTCTGGCTGGGGAGAGGCTGCCCCCGGCACCAGAGCTAGCCAGTTATTAAAGATAGTCAAGGACTCAGCAGGGAGCATGCCTTTAATATGCAAACTAACCAACTGGCATCCTGACCCATTCTCTCTGGCCCCCCCACACATCCCAGGAGGCAGTATTTCTCTGCCCTAATCATCCCAGGGCCAAGTACCAGGCAACTAGGGGCCTCTCCTATAGCTTAGAGCCCACTGAAATTATTCAGACCAGGCCAGTCCTGAGCTGTTTCCCCTGTACCGCTTTGCCTTTCCCTGGGAAACCCCAATAAAGGCCCCTGGCTCTCCCTTGCTCCCGTCTTCTGCCTCTTGACCACACTGGCATTTTTCCACATGGTCCTGTGTGGCATGTTGTGTCTCTTGCCTCTAGGACCTGTGAGTATAATAAACTGTTTTCATGAACCTGTCCTCTGACTCCTTCTGTGACTTCACCTGACTGACTCTCTCATAAAAAATTACAGAACAAGTACTTAAAGATATGCACTTTTGACTTACATGAATGGTACTGTGCTATAAATCTCATTTTGTTTGCTCAATCTCATATCTCATTCAATAGTTTTAGTTTTTTATGTTTACTCATGTGACTATGGATATCTAGCTCTTTGCTTCTTACTGCTGCATAATAGTCCTTAATATACATCCATCACTCATGCTCTTATCCATTCCCCTAGGGATGAACACCCAGATTGGTTTTCCCTCCCTGCCAAGGTATGCAGTGCCATGTGGAACATCTTTGTACATAACCCTTCATTGGCATCTTTGTGAAAAGTGCCCTTTGACTGTGATCCCAGGTAAAGGCATTCCTGTTAAGGAAGATTTGAATTAATAGTGAAATAATTCATAGATGAAACTGCTTAACACAAAAGCATATCAGTATTTCTCAAATTAATCTACAAATGCACATATCTCAATCAAAACCCATTTGTATGTTTTGAGAAACTCAACAAACCATTTCTAAATTTTATAAATAGGGAAAGAATTCTGAGTAAGTTAACTTTGAAGAGTGAGCATTGAGGAGGAATTTACTCTATCAGATATTAAGATATACCACAAAGCTGTAGTAAGTAAAAATAATAATAAATACAGGAATAAACAAATAGGTGTAGAAATAGACAAATAAAGCAATGGAATACATAGAAACTGTAGCAGTAGACCTATGAATATATAGAACATAATATATGAGCAAGGGGAAATGATGGGCTTTTTCTTTTAACACCTTTATTGGAGTATAATTGCTTTACAATGGTGTGTTAGTCTCTGCTTTATAACAAAGTGAATCAGCTATACCTATACATATATCCCCATGTCTCCTCCCTCTTGCGTTTCCCTCCCACCCTCCCTATCCCACCCCTCTACGTGGTCACAAATCACCGAGCTGATCTCCCTGTGCTATGCGGCTGCTTCCCACTAGCTATCTATTTTACATTTGGTAGTGTATATATGTCCATGCCACTCTCTCACTTCTTCCTAGCTTACCCTTCTCCCTCCCTGTGTCCTCAAGTCCATTCTCTATGTGTGTGTCTATTCCTGTCCTGCCCCTAGGTTCTTCAGAACCAGTTTTTTCTTTTTATTTTTTTAGATTCCATATATATGTGTCAGCATACAGTATTTGTTTTTCTCTTCCTGACTTACTTCATTCTGTATAACAGACTCCAGGTCCATCCACCTCACTACAAGTAATGCAATTTCATTTCTTTTTATGGCTAAGTAATATTCCATTTTATGTATGTGCCACATCTTCTTTATCCATTCATCTGTTGATGGACACTTAGGTTACTTCCATGTCCTGGCTATCGTAAATAGAGGTGTAGTGAACATTGTGGTTACATAACTCTTTTTGAATTATGGTTTTCTCAGGGTATATGCCCAGTAGTGGGATTGCTGGGTCGTATGGTAGTTCTATTTGTAGTTTTTTAAGGAACCTCTATACTGTTCTCCATCAATTTACATACCCACCAACAGTGCAAGAGGGTTCCCTTTTCTCCACACCCTCTCCAGCATTTATTGTTTGTAGATTTTTTGATGATGGCCATTCTGACTGGTGTGAGGTGATACCTCATTGTAGTTTTGATTTGCATTTCTCTGATGATTAGTGATGTTGAGCATCCTTTCATGAGTTTGCTGGCAATCTGTATATCTTCTTAGGAGAAATGTCTATTTAGGTCTTCTGCCCATTTTTGGATTGGGTTGTTTGTTTTTTTGATATTGAGCTTCATGAGCTGCTTGTAAATTTTGTAGGTTAATCCTTTGTCAGTTGCTTCATTTGCAAATATCTTCTCCCATTCTGAGGGTTATCTTTTAGTCTTGTTTATGGTTTCCTTTGCTGTGAAAAAGCTTTGAAGTTTCATTAAGTCCCATTTGTTTATTTTCGTTTTTATTTCCATTTCTCTAGGAGGTGAGTCAAAAAGGATTTTGCTGTGATTTATGTCACAGAGTGTTCTGCCTATGTTTTCCTCTAAGAGTTTGATAGTGTCTGGCCTTACATTTAGGTCTTTAATCCATTTTGAGTTTATTTTTGTGTATGGTGTTAGGGAGTGTTCTAATTTCATTCTTTTACATGTAGCTGTCCAGTTTTCCCAGCAACACTTACTGAAGAGGCTGTCTTTTCTCCATTGTATATTCTTGTCTCCTTTATCAAAAATAAGGTGACCATATGTGCGTGGGTTTATTTCTGGGCTTTCTATCCTGTTCCATTGAGCTATATTTCTGTTTTTGTGCCAGTACCATACTGTCTTGATTACTGCATCTTTGTAGTATAGTCTGAAGTCAGGGAGTCTGATTCCTCCAGCTCTGTTTTTCTTTCTCAAGATTGCTTTGGCTATTCGGGGTCTTTTGTGTTTCCATACGAATTGTGAAATTTTTTGTTCTCGTTCTGTGAAAAATGCCTTTGGTAGTTTGATAGGGCTTGCATTGAATCTGTAGATTGCTTTGGGTAGTATAGTCATTTTCACAATGTTGATTCTTCCAATACAAGAACATGGTATATCTCTCCATCTGTTTGTATCATCTTTAATTTCTTTCAGCAATGTCCTATAGTGTTCTGCATACAGATCTTTTGTCTCCTTAGATAGGTTTATTCCTAGATATTTTATTCTTTTTGTTGCAATAATAAATGGTTAATTTTTCTTTCAGATTTTTCATCATTAGTGTATAGGAATGCAAGAGATTTCTGTGCATTAATTTTGTATCCTGCTACTTTACCAAATTCATTGATTAGCTCTAGTAGTTTTCTGGTAGCATCGTTAGGGTTCTCTATGTATAGTATCATGTCATCTGCAAACAGTGACAGCTTTACTTCTTTTCTGATTTGTATTCCTTTTATTTCTTTTTCTTCTCTGATTGCTGTGGCTAAAACTTCCAAAACTATGTTGAGTAATAGTGGTGAGAGTGGACATCCTTATCTTGTTCCTGATCTTAGTGGAAATGGTTTCAGTTTTTCACCATTGAGAATGATGCTGGCTGTGGGTTTGTCATATATGGCCTTTATTTTGTTGAGGTAAGTTCCCTCTATGCCTACTTTCTGGAGGGTTTTTATCATAAATGGGTGTTGAATTTTGTCAAAAGCTTTTTCTGCATCTATTGAGATGATCATGTGGTTTTTATCCTTCAGTTTGTTAATATGGTGTATCACATTGATTGATTTGCATATATTGGAGAATCCTTGCATTCCTGGGATAAACCCCACTTGTTCATGGTGTATGATCCTTTTAATGTGCTCTTGGGTTCTGTTTGCTAGTATTTTGTTGACGATATTTGCAACTATGTTCATCAGTGATACTGGCCTGTAGTTTTCTTTCTTTGTGACATCTTTGTTTGGTTTTGGTATCAGGGTGATGGTGGCCTCATAGAATGGGTTTGGGAGTGTTCCTCCCTCTGCTATATTTTGGAAGAGTTTGAGAAGGATAGGTGTTAGCTCTTCTCCAAATGTTTGATAGAATTCACCTGTGAAGCCATCTCGTTCTAGTCTTTTGTTGTTGGAAGATTTTTTTTTTTTTTTTTTATGGTACGTGGGCCTCTCACTGTTGTGGCCTCTCCCGTTGTGGAGCACAGGCTGTGGATGCACAGCCTCAGCAGCCATGGCTCACGGGCCCAGCCACTCCACAGCATGTGGGATCTTCCCGGACCGGGGCATGAACCCGTGTCCCCTGCATTGGCAGGCGGACCCTCAACCACTGTGCCACCAGGGAAGCCCCTGTTGTTGGAAGATTTTTAATCACAGACTCAATTTCAGTGCTTGTGATTGGTCTGTTTATATTTTCTATTCCTTCCTGGTTCAGTCTCCGAAGGTGGTGCTTTTCTAGGGATTGTCCATTTCTTCCAGGTTGTCCATTTTATTGGTATATAGTTGTGTGTAGTAATCTCTCATGATCCTTTATATTTCTGCAGTCTCAGTTTTACTTCTTTTTCATTTCTAATTCTATTGATTTGAGTCTTCTCCCTTTTTTTCTTCATGAGTCTGGCTAATGGTTTATCAATTTTGTTTATCTTCTTGAAGAACCAGCTTTTAGTTTTATTGATCTTTGCTATTGTTTCCTTCGTTTATTTCTGATCTGATCTTTATGATTTCTTTCCTTCTGCTAACCCTGGGGTTTTTTTGTTCTTCTTTCTCTAATTGCTTTAGGTGTAAGTTTATGTTGTTTATTTGAGATGTTTTTTGTTTCTTGAGGTAGGATTGTATTGCTATAAACTTCCCTCTTAGAACTGCTTTTGCTGCATCCCATAAGTTTTGGGTCATCATGTTTTCTTTGTCATTTGTTTCTAGATATTATTTTATTTCCTCTTTGATTTCTTCCATGAGAAATGATGGGTTTTTAATAGATTGTTTTGGGAGAAATCTGGCTTACTATATGAAGGAAAAAAAAATGAAGCTAGATTCTTACACCATTTGCATGGTAGACTCCAGATGGAAGACTGAAATGTGGAACGCTATAAAGCTAATAGAAGAAAGTATAGAATGTTTTTGTGTTCTGTGGGAGGGAAAGATTTATTAAATAAGATCCCAAAATGAAAAACTAAAACCATTAAAAATAAAACTTGATAAATACAACTACAGTAAAACTTGTATCTCTGTTCAACAAAGAATACAATAGACACAGTTTGTAGGCCAATAGGAGATATATATTTGTAAACTCATGCATATTAACAATTTTTTTAAAAAGCAGGAAAACAATTTTTAATAATCAAAAGAGATGAATAGCAATTTACAGAAGCAAAGCCCAAATGGCAAAGCAGAATGTGAAGAGATGCTTAAAGTCACTTGGAAAGAGAAAAATGCAAATTAAGACAAGATACCATATTACACCCAACTGAATGGCAAAACATAAGAAGGGAGAATAACACCAAATGTTGGCAAGGCTAGTGAGAATAATAGCTTATATAGGCATTCAGCAAAGAAATCTAACAGTATTTAGAAAAAATAGGGATATACATGCCCTATTATCCCCATATACTGAGGACACTGAGGCTTGCTGTGGTAAAGTGACTGGCCAGCATATCACAGTTCCCAGATGACAGAGCAAATCAACTGTGGTTCTCTGACCCTAGAATTTAGAGACCTCATGAAAGTATTTTTATTCGTTACGAGCTAATTGTACCCCACTATCCCTGCCAGATTCATACATTGAAGTCCTAATCCCCAATACCTCTGAATGTGACCTTATTTGGAATAAGAGGTAAACTTAATTACCTCTTACTTAAAGAGGTAATTAAGTTTAAGTGAGTTCATTAGGGTGGGTTCTAAACCAATGTGACTGGTGTCCTTATAAGAAAAGGAAACTTGGACACCAACAGGCCTGGAGGGAGGTGATGTGAAGATACACAGGGAGGAGATGGCCATCCACAAGCCAACGAGAGAGGCCTGGAACAGATCCTTCCCTCAGGGCTCTCAGTAGGAACCAATCCAGCCAACACCTGGTTCTCGGACTTCTAACCTCCAGAAGTGTGAGACAGCAAACTTCTGTTGTTTAAGCCTCCCAGACTTGGTACTTCATTATGGCAGCCCTGGCTAACTATTGCAGTGCAGCTAACCCTTGTACAACACAAGTGTGAACTGTGCAGTTCCACTTACACGTGGATTTTTTTTCAATAGTAAATACTGCAGTACTACACGATCCGTGATTGGAGCTGTGGATGTGGAATCAAGGATACTGAGGAAATGCAACCATGGATACTGAGGGCCGACCATAACTTCTACTGGATTTTCCACTGCAAAGAGGGTCAACACCCCTAACCCCCATGTTGTCAACTGTATCTCTGAAGGAGTGAATGGAATAGCATGAGCTTAGTCGGGGAGTCGAACGGGTGACTCAGAGGCCTGCTCTGCCACCGCTGGCTGGGGTCAATTCCAGTGTGAGCACTTACAAGCTGCTGGTCTTGCATAAGTTATTAAGCCTTCTTTGCCTCAGTTTCTTCCTCTACAAAATGGGATAAAAATAATAGTTGTCCGTTCAGGCATGTTGAGAATTTATTAAAATAATACATGGAAGCACTAGAATAGTTCTTGGCACATCAAAGAACAGAGCAAGTGTTGATCATTATTGTTACATAGAACTTTGGCATCAAACTAGACCTGAGTTTGAATCCCTGATCTTCTGTTAACTACCTACTATTTAATATTCTTTGTCTTAATATATTATCTATGAAATAAGAATAACAATGACTTCATCACTGCATCATGTCTTTTGTTTACTGAACACATTTTTGTTGCCTGGGTTACTGGCATTGTGCTATGTGCCAAAGATGCAGTGGTGAACAAAATAGACTGTCCCTGAACTTGTGGCATTGCCCTTGTCAAGATCATAATGACTTTCACATTGCTGATGCAGTGGTCAGTCCTTCTCAATCTTCTTCACTGGTCCCTCCTCTTCTCCCCAATTTCTTAATGTAGGAGTGCCTCAGGGAGCACTTTGTCCCTTTCTCCCCTTCTTCTCTTGTCCTACACTTGTCCCCTCAGGAATCTCCTCCAGTCTAGTGACTGAACATGGTGCTATGCCCCCAGATGTATATCTCCGGCCCACACATCTCTCCCAAACCCCAGACTCATAGGTCTAACTGCCTATTGACCCCTCACTTCAGTACCTAGCAGACATTGCAAACTGAACATCTCACAACTTAAATCTTTAACTACCTTCCTTCCCATCCAAGAGGAGATTCCGTTGGATCAATTTTGAAAATATATTCAGAACCCAACTACTGGGACTTCCCTGGTGGCACAGTGGTTAAGAGTCTGCCCACCAATGCAGGGGACATGGGTTTGAGCCCTGGTCCGGGAAGATCCCACATGCCGTGGAGCAACTAAGCCCATGCGCCACAACTACCAAGCCTGCAAGCCACAACTGCTGAGGCCACACACCACAACTACTGAAACCTGCATGCCTAGAGCCTGTGCTCCTCAACAAGAGTAGCCACCTCAATGAGAAGCCCGCGCACCGCCACCAAGAGTAACCCCCACTCGCTGCAACTAGAGAAAGCCTGCGCACAGCAACAAAGACCCAACTCAACTAAAAATTAATTAATTAATTAATTTTTTAAAAAAAGAACCCAACTACTTACCACTTACCCCCCGACTTGGTCTGGGTCACTGTATTAGCTTGAGCTGCCATAACAAAATACCACGGATTGTGTGGCTTTAACAATAGGAATTTATTTTCTCACAGTCCTGGAGGCTGGAAGTCTGAAATCAGGGTGCCAGCTTGGTTAGGTTCTGGTGAGGGCCCGCTTCCTGACTTGTAGACGGCCGTCTTTTCACAGTGTCCTTGCATGGAGGAAAGAATGCTGCTGTTTCTTTCTTTTACGTGAGGAGCCCAGTTCTATCAGTTCAGGGCTTCACCCTTACGACTTCATTTCACTTTAATGATCTCCTTAAAGGCCTTATCTCCAATATACTCACATAGGGTGTTAAGGCTTCAATCTATGAATTTTGAAGAGACACAATTTTGTTCCTAGCAGTTACTGCCATCTCCCCTGGATTACTATAAAAGCTTTCTAACTGGAATCCCTGTGTTTACACATGCTGCCCTACAGCCTATTCTCAGCACAACATTTGGAGTTATCATTGTAAAATATAACATGGATCTTGCTATTCCTCTGCTCAAAACTCTATAAAGGCTTCCACTTTATCAGAGTAAAAGCCAAGATTTTAAGATGGCCCACAAAACTCTACATGGTCCAGCTACCTGACACCCTGGTAACCTCATCTCCTTCCACCCTCCTGCTTGCTGCCTCTTCTCCAGCTACTCTGGCCTCTATGCACTTCTTCAAAACTACCAGGCAGCCTTCTGCTCGAAGCCTATGCATGTGCCTTCCTCTCCCCCGACACACCCTTCCCTCTGACATCCACATGGCTCATTTCCTCACCTCCTCCAACTCTTTGCTCAGGGAGATCTATCTTGATCATTCTGTTTAAAATTACACACAACTGCCTCTCTCCCATCCACTTTCAAGCTCCCTTAACTAAGCTCTCCTTTTCCATGTAGCATTTATCATCTTCTAACATAGCATATAACTTACTTGTTTAGTATTTTATTGTCTTTTTTCTGTCTCTTTTCACTAGGTTCCATGAGGGCAGAGATTTTAGTTTGTTTTTGTTTTCTGGGTTTTTTTGTTTTTTGTTGTTGTTGTTGTTTTGAGGTTTTTTTTGTTTTTTATATCCCAGGGGCCTAGAATAGCACCTGGCACATAGCAGTCACTCAATAAATATTTTTTGACAGTAGAATAAATAATTATTGCATTATCCTAATTCCTGAACACAAACAGGTTAGGTTCACAGTTCCGAGTATGTAAGTCCAGGGTGACTAAGGGCTTTCATCTTGCAGACAAAAGATGCATTTACAGCAAAAAGAAAAATGTTTGTTCAAATTTTTAAAACAAGGTATACTTTACCTTCTTGCTGAAACATTCCATTGTGCACCTATTAAAAAAGAAGAAGAACATTATCATTTGCGTTGAACATCTGTTGGGATAGACGACACTCCTTGATGATCTCCATGGCAGTGTGGAGGTAACCATGGCACACACACTCCCAGCCTCACCTCTCTGATGATTGCCAAGGGTAATGTGACTTTGAACTGTGCATTCATCCAGGAGCTGCAACAGAAGTTTCATCAGCTGCTCTTGACCTTAACCTCACCTTCTCTTGAATAAAGAGATCCAACAGTGGGCTTCAGACACTAACTCTGACTTTCTATTCACCCGCTCAAATTTGTTCTACTTTGTCAGTCACATTTCCTGGATTATCTTCAATCGCTTCAGAGCTAGACTTTTCACAGGTTGCATGGTTCATTCTTTGGCCTTCAGAATCATTCCTACTCTTAAAAATGTATCCCACAAGAACACATATCATGTCATTTTCTCTCCTCTTTCATTTTTGAAAACATATCTTGACTTTTGTTTCCATTACAACCTTTCTCTTACTTGTAAGATGGGACCCATAATGTGAATAAAATATCTTAAAACTATGTAAAAATCCGGCAATACTGCTATAAAACTAAATGGCTACACACAACTAAATTACCTTAACAGACAGCTTGTACCTTCCACTGATGGGGGAAGAGTTGGTACGCTTTTGATCTTAAGCATAATAGTCATAAAAATGTCCATAGACATTTTGAGGTGGAAAGTTCCCAAGTGAGGGTTTTTTTTGCGGTACGCGGGCCTCTCACTGCTGTGGCCTCTCCCGCCGCGGAGCACAGGCTCCGGACGCGCAGGCCCAGAGGCCATAGCCCACGGGCCCAGCCGCTCCACGGCACGTGGGATCCTCCCGGACCGGGGCACGAACCCGCGTCCCCGCATCGGCAGGCGGACTCTCAACCACTGCGCCACCAGGGAAGCCCCCAAGTGAGTTTTGATGCATATTTTGTTTTCTACATCTTGTGTCTCCAGCACAGGAAGTCTTATTTTCCTTTGTATTCCCAGTACTTCCCACTTTGCCTGCCACATGGTGGGCAATAAATAGCTGTTGAAAGAATGAAGCAAAAAGAAAAGAACAAATGTACAAATTTATACCCTGAAGCCTTCTTTTTCTCTGTGCTCTCTGAAATAACCCCACTGGGAGGCAGCACGTGACTTTAATAACAGATTTTAAAAAATAAGAGAGGGTCATGCTTAAATGATTCCATTCAAAATACGGTAGTTCCAGGCATTTCACAGTTACAAATCGAAGAAAGAGGTGATAGTGTGACCTTCTTAAGCTGCTAAATGAATGGCTTCAAGGCTAGCTATCTATTCAAACATTATCTCTTACTGCAGCTTAAAACATCTAAGGCATAATGGCAGTGAAAATGTCTGGAAATGAATTCTTAATAATAATTAGATGGTATTATGGCTGGTGAGATTTAATTGACATTATTGTTTCTATCTCCAACCATCATGACAATAAGACATGCCTTGTACTTATTCTGTGTAATTCAAGGAATGGTCAGCATGCAAATGTGTAAGATGTTTTCAGGAAAACTGAATTTCATGAAAAATAAACATATTCCAACTCCCTAGCTAATTTTTTTGGCTCTTTTCTGCATAATCATAACACAGGCTGTTGGGTTAGCATGGGACACAATGTAAGAGAGTTACTTTTGTTATTGTGTACCAATTTCATGCAGCTATTTCCACAACCAGGCTAATTTCAAGTCTGTCCTGAGCAATGGTACATGTGATTCCAAGTATTAATGGAAATTTATATTGGTTACAAATTGTTACTCTTCTCTCTAGAATAGTATTAGTTCATTTGTTCACTGTTTTCACCAGCAGTTTACACCAGACTTTCAGTTTTCCTGCTTTTACTTTTAAACGACCTTCCTGCCTAAAACTTTACAACTCCTTTGGGCACATTTTGCCAGTTGAAATCCTTTTCTTCCATAAATGCCAACAAGCTGATGAAACACATAGACAGCAAGAACATTTTTCACATTTAAAAAAATCAACTACAGCCTTCCATTTGCAGTGAGATCATGTATCTAAGAAGGATTATTATTATAAACTAGGGAAGGCCTGGTCATAGGCAACAGAAACTCATCCACGTGTAATGTGAAATATACCCAATAAATCTGTTGTGCTGTGAATACAGCACTGGTAATTAAAATTATAAATTTGTTCTTTGAAGCATCTCACATTTTTATCTTTAAAAATTTCAAAGGGCTTGAATAAAGCTGTTTATCAATAGAAAATATGTACATGTTTTTCTAAGTCCGTATTCTGAACTGACATTGGTAATTGCAAGCATTTATAATATTTTATGTCTTCTTTTTGTCTTTTTTCATGCAATATATATTGTATTTTTTCTGTTCAACTTATTCTCTTTTCTCTCTCCCTTCTTCCGAGGCATCTCATTCTAATATAGGAACTATCAGATATCAGTTTCAAAAAATACCATAAATAGGGTTTTTAAAAAAGTAAAATTTTTCTATAACTTACATGAAATTATAGTCTTGGTTGATACATGGTCAGATTTCCAAAGTACAGAAATCAATAGACTAACCAAATATTTTCCTTCTGCATGATAAGGGAAGCCAGGTTAATATATCTGAAATATCTGAAATCTCACTCCCCAAAGCCCCGTCTCTTCCACAAAATTAACTCCAAGTTTTGTGCTCTATTACTTGCAGCATCCCACTTCCAAACTCTGTATCAGTTAAAATTTGTATCAGTTATATCTAATGCTTCTTATAAAAATCTTTTTATAAAAAATAAAAACAGTGGCTTAAACAAAATAGAAATATATTTTCTCTTACATAAAAGAAGTCTAGAAGGACTAGTGTTCTAGCTTCTGATCTACAATCCATAACATCATCTCAAGATCCAAGATAGCTGCTGAGCTCTTGCCATCATATCCACGGTCCAGTCATGAACAGGCCCCTGCTGGTTGACTTAGTTGGTTGAATTAATTCTCTCAGAATTTTCACCCATAACTTCCACTTACATCTTATTGGCTCATAAGCCACATGGCCCCAGTAGCACTAAAGAGTCCAAGCATTTGTCTTCAATTTGGAGAGAAATATTCCCACAAACTTCTGGTACTGCTACCAAGGAAGAAGAGAACAACATTGGAAAGCAAATGAGTCCCTGCCACAATGGTCATTATAGTTTTCTTTATAATGATGGAATATTGAAAACAACCTAATGGCCTGTTTAACTAAAATGCAGTATGTTCATAAATTAAATACTGTCTTGATATTTAAAACATGGATGCAGATTACTATTTATTGACATAGTTATCTGCTATATATTTCTAAGTGAAAAAAAAACAGCGTCTATAATAGATCCCATATGTAAAATCATGTCTGAAAAGTTTTTTTAATATTAAGAGTGGTTAGATAATCACTGAGGTTAGTACTTTTTTGTGTAACTTTACTTTGTTCTTTATACTTTCCTGTACACTTTGAAATTTTTACAATGAGCATACACGGTTTACAGATTGCTGTAGAAATAAAAAGGCACTGTACAAAATCACCTTCAGTATTTCAAAAAAAAAGTCACTCTAAAAAACTTTCTATTTGCACAGCAATCTTCAGCCAATGGGGTTTTGAAGCTGCCCTTATGACAGTTACCAATATCATACTGATAATATTACAAACTGCACTGGATATCATTTTTTTTAGTAACATGGCAATAACAAAGCAATAGTATCCAAAGCAAAAAATCATTACTTGCTTTTTTGTGTTAGACTTCTAACTCTGCTAATTTGAGTTTTATACAAACTCTACTTCTCCTTCTATGAGTTTTTAATATGGCGTTTAGTAGAAAAGAAATAGGGTTTTATTAACATCTTCTTATGTTTGTGCAAGTAACTTTTAATTGCAGCAATTAATTATTTCAGGTAGTCATTGCCCCTATTTCCATTCTATCAGATATGATCATATATGAAACTTTGTTACAGAGGTAAATAGAGTATTTGAAATCTAAGTCTGCCTTTCGTATGTGTATGCAGTTAAGCACTTTGCCAGTTCCCTTTATCGCTGAAATGGGCAGAATAATGACTCTTTTACTTCCTTAAAGGGGGTATTTTAAAGATAAAATGAGACAATTGATGGAAAATATTTTGCAGAAAAAAAGTAGCATATACAATATTGGGGCAGGCTGGCTTATCTTAAAATCAAGGGGCTTATGCAACATTGGTTTTTCTAAGCAGAAGCTACCATCTTTGGCGCTGCTCACAACACCTGCAGCCAACGTGGCTAAATAGGTTGGTTGCTACTTCAAAGGGCAGCAGAAAATTGAGGAAAGCAGGTGTTATAAGAATGGAGACTAACTCACTAATCCAGAAATCCATTGTGGAAAAGCAGCCGTAGTGTCTTACATCACTTTCTTGGGCTGGGTGGGTAAACCTTAATTTATTGTTTAAATTGTATTAAATGATTTTTAAAATATAATATCCATGATTTTCTTAAAATAGCAATTTGCAGGAAGCTCACTAACTCCCAACAGCTCAGAACTAAGTATTTAAAACTCCTTGCAGAGAGAAAAAAAGTCCCCAAAGATTAAGAACAAATATCTCATTCTCATTTAATTAAAGCAAAAACTTAGCCTGCTTATAAAAGTAATCACTCTGAAAACACACACACACACGCACACACACACTGTTATACCATCTCCTTTGAAATGATATCTGCCTTAACCTCCGTTTCACAGGTGGAGAGAACTGGGGTAGAGATCTGAGACTGCCATTACTGGCAGCTGAATTTTCTCTGATTAAGTAGTGCTGGAGGGACTTTAGGGGTTACTCTTCATTTGAGTCTCCTGTTCAGCACCTGGATAAGCTTATATTGCCTTGGTAACCAAGCCAAAACCCTTTCTTAATGTTGAAAAGGGTGATTGATGCTTATTGATTACTACAGTTTGGGTGAATTGCGGTTTCTCTCATCATGTAGATGAGTTTCTCGTTTTTCTTTTTTCTACTAAAGGGATTTTGTGAGGTACATTTAATAGTAAACTCCTTATAATCCCCCATGTATGTAAAGAGCTTGTTGCCCAACATTTTAAGCTTCCTCACATAATCCCCAGTCCCTTTTGTGAGTTCTGTCCACTTTGAGGAGAGACTTTTGCACCTGCAGTAGAGATGCAATTGACAATAGCTTTTGAAACGTGTACAGTCGGCCCTCAGTATCTGCTGAGCATTGGTTCCGGGAGCCCCCCATGGATACCAAAAGCAGTGGATGCTCAAGTCCCTTATATAAAATGGCACAGTACAGTTGGTCCTCCATATCCATGGGTTCCACATGCGCGGATTTAACCAACTGAAATACATGGCTGGGTGAATCCCTGGATGCGAAGGGCTGACTGTACATACTCCATTAGCCCACAGATGGAACAACCCATGAATACTTTCGTGATAATCAAATGCCCCAGGCACTGCACTGGGCTTCAACCACTATATTGAAACCTGCTCCAAGTGACTTCTCTACACTGGTAATATTTCCATCTCTAAAATGTTTTAGACTTTAAATGTATTACCAGGATATTTACAGGGGACTTGCTTGAAATATTTTTAGAGAAAACATAAAACTTCTGTCACATCTTTGCTAAGAGCAACATGGTGTTTTGCTATTATTGATATAGTAACTGTTGAAATTTGTTTTCTCCTTGCTTTTAGCTCTCTGAGTACAGTGTCTTATATGCATGAACCTAGCCAACATGAAGATGCCTCTCACCTCGCAGTTCAGATGGAAAACACCTACCAACTGGGTGTGTTATTTTATCACTCCATCCTATTTAAGACTTCTAATTTTATGAGTGATATTTACTTAAAATAATATCTGATAACCTGGCATTGTCTTCAATGCTAGCACAATATAAGGGATCTTAATTAATTGGGTGATTTGATATTGCTTTAATTTCTTCCTCTGCAAAGTGGGACCAGTATCCATTGCCTACTTTTCTTTATCAGTATTTTCTAAATACCAAGCAAGTCACTGGGTGGCGCTGAGGTGTAGTTGTATTACTGAATTAAGGAGTTCATTGGGTATTTCTTATGGAGTTTTTTATATCTACTTGAGTTAAATGAAAGAGATATGCATTATAGTTTTATCAAACAAAACCAACCAAGGTTGCTGATGGGTGGAGAAAAAAGCCTTAAGACAAAGGCAAATGATTCCTGGTCCCCTGTTGACAGAGATGTTTATCTTTTCCCGCAGAGGTTTTGGGTCTTTGAAAACAAAAATCTTTGCACCTGCCCCTATACTCCAGGTGGAGTCCACAGTGACTATCATTCCCCATTCACATTTCTTCATAGAACTACTTGCTTTCTCTAAATGAGTACCTTCTCACTATTATCTGAATCCATATATAATTACTGCTGTATAGAAATTCCGCAGAGACTTACCAGTGACCAAAGGAAGATTCCATGGGCCAGAGTGGTTTCATCTGTGGTCAGTTAACCTCAGGAGAATTATAGACCATCAGCACATCCCATTAGGCCTTCTAGCCAGTTTTCTACAGTAATCCCCAAGACGACATGGAGTATAAGGCTCCATAATTAGTCTGTCTACTGGTATTTTCACAGTGCCTATGGTAGACAACTAATATTCCTGCCAACCAAGATACATTTATACTCCTTCCGGTAGCCTGACCCAGTTTCCTTTGGGGGAGCCCGACCACTGCCATCATTATCACTTTTGGTCCATAGCATCCTCCTGAAGCTGACACTGGCTTCAGAGATGTAACAGTGACTGATTTGGGGATTTGGTCAATGCCATCAAAGCCTTTGAGGTTCAATTCAGAAAATGTTGTTTGGGCTGTTGAAGAAGCAGTTCATATCCTGAAACTGGAAAGAATAAGGGCTTATGGCAGCTTTGGCCATCTTGCCCTCACATGAAGCCTGAGACCACATCCTACATCCAGCTGTGTACTCTTAGACTTTTCAGTTAGGCAAAGTAAGTTTGGGTCAGGTCTTCCTGTAACTAAAAGAGCTTTGCCATTCGGTGCCTATGACTCTGGGCTCTGCATGCTAGAAGGCTTTGAATCTGATTTTCACAAGATAAAGCATTTGAAATATGAAGCCCTGTGTTTCTTCTTCAAAAGGATCTATTTTCATAACATTTCTCCAAATAAACTAAACTGTCTAATCAGTTTTAGAAGTACTGAGTGTTGAAGCAAGTTAGAAAAGGAATTTTAGAAATAGCTTAGTATAAAGTATTTTCCATATTTTCTTTCAGAAAGTCATGTGAATTATTCTTTTGTGATTAAAGTCTTTTATACATGACAATCCATTTTTAAAGCATTTAACTAGCTATTTTGTTAATAATCAAAAATGTATTTCCACTTCCACTTGTTTCTGGGTTTATTTTGCATCTGAAAGAAGGTAGTCTGTGGGCCTTTGGCAAAGATTTTCTCCTATCTGTACAATGAATACTGACCAGAAGAGTGAGGAAAAACTCAATCACCACTATCACTGTGTTTACTTTTTCACATGCATCATGTAAACACATCTGAAATGTTTAGCATGTTTGTCCTCCCTTTATCTAAGTAATTACAGCCACCAAGAATGAGATAAATCATAATTTTTAAAAAGGGGGAATGGAAGAATGAAAACATATTTCTTATAATAAAAGCCACTTACCTCTTCCCATTAATTAATTACTGAAACATGAGTACAGAAGAAAATACGAGCTGTAGGGTCCAATGTATATGAATCTGAACACTCATTTTGCCTATTCCTAAATAAATGATGTTTGAGCAAGGGATTCAGCATCCTTGAATCTCAGTTTCTTCATATGCAAGTAGGGATAATAGTCCACACATCTAGGGATACTGTGAGAACTAAATGAACTATTGTATTTAAATTGCTTCCCCATTCAATATGTTATTGCTTCTCAAACTGACTGACTCTAGGTCTTCACCTTAGATCACTAAGAAGAAAAGCCTTCTATGACATCCAACATAATTTCCTATTAAGTATGGAATGAGTTCTCCACAGGACTTTTTCTGGAGCAATGACTATAGAGGTACCTGATTTTTTAAAAACACTGTGAGCACCACGTCACACAAGGGCTATAGGGGGCCATCTTTGCTGGCACATCGAGACAGTCCACCTGAAGCCAATTATTGAAAAATAGAATCTAAAGACAGAGAGAGAGACATCGTTTGAACTCAACTCTCGTGAGATGAGCAGGCCCTGTCACCAGAGGCTTTGTTGGACAGAGTCTGCCAGTCTCTCAGTGCTGACTTTGCTCCACCCTACAGGGTCCTTCCCGCCTGTGGAGGCCTCACTACATCCCTCCTTTACACTGTTGCCCATCTTGCTGCCTTCTCAGCAAGAGCAATCCCTGTCTCTTTGCTCAGAATAAGGTAGCAACAATAACAGCTACAACACTCTTAATAACAAAGCTCTAATGAGTGGCTTTTTTGTGTGGCAGGCACTGTTCTGAGCATTTTAAATACTTCGTCTCATTTAATCCCAACAAAAAACAATATGTGATCATTCTTATCACTATTCCTTTTTGGGAAGCTAAGACACATATATTAAATAACCAAATTTTTATCTATTCTCTCTTAAATCTATTTTTATGGACAAGTTTCTCTTTCTTTTTTTTTTTTTTTTTCCATCCTGATACTTCCTCAGATCTTTGCTTTTTGACTTCTAAAGACATTTTTTCCTCCTAAAGAAAAACATTTGCTCTAAAAAAAAAGAAATGAAAAAAAGCTTAGGCATTCACATTAGTTGATTCTGAAAGCTTCAGGAGCTTGTTTTGGAAGTCAACTGCTGAATATTGACTCTCTCTCTTTGCCTCTCAGCATCCCAGCCTGAGTAAGGCAATAGATAATTCTGGCTGTATAGGGCCAAGGTCACAAAGAAGTGAGAAAAGAAAAGTTTACTACCATATTTAAAATTCTTTTCAGAATAGAATCTTGTTAATGAGATTAAAAAGACAAACCTGAGCAAAGTGCAGAAAGGGCATTGGTGCAGCTGGACAGTGGGAGCTACTAGAAACTGAGACTCAGGTGCCCCCAGGATTCCATCTTTCCAGCCCTAAACTATGTGAGGCTCCCTCTCTCACCGTGGCCTGGCTGCCTTCCCACTATGAGAAACAGCCTCCAGCAGTTCCTGAGAGTCACGTGTCATAACTTTTAACACCAAAAAGAGACTGACTTTTTTTTTTTTCCTAGCTCCAATTTAAAATAAAAATTCCAAGAAAGGACTCTAATTGACCTGGCTTGGGGCAAGTCCATCAAGGGCCAATCAACCATGATCTGGACTTGGGCTCAAAGAAAATGATGGTAGAACCTAAAGAACCACATGGTTAGAGTGGGAAGAGGACCAGTTCCTTCTATTTGGGAGATGCTGTTCCCAAATCACAGGGAGGAGTACTAAGCGTAGGTGGACAAACATATGCACTGAAGGAATTTACTATTTTCTGAAGGGAACAATGCCTACGGTCGCTATAATACCTGGCCGAATTAAGTTCCGTGTGAATGATACAGGTCAAGTTAAGGTAAATGCCATACGAGAGCTTGGTAGGAGGGAGTGAAAAAGAGAGGTACCAATCTAAAGGACGTAGTCTATTTAATTTAGTCCAAGCTGTTAGTATCATTTTTTAATTTCTTAAGTAGGAAGGGAGGAACCACTCTCAAATTTAGCCTCAGTTCACTAGCGTATGCAAGTGGAAATCTTCTAAAACATCCACAGGATGGTGACACAGTAGGTGTCTGGGGGCTTGCCTACTGGGGCTGGTGCCCTAGCTCTGACCCTATGAAGCAAGAGCAACCAGGACCAACCCTTCATAGGTTTATAACTGCTTGTCGTTCTCCTGTAGAACAGAGATTCCTGCTGACTCAATACCGGGGTTAATTTTCATACTCGTAGCAGATGTCTCTGTTTTACTTGTCCACATTCATTCCCCAGGCTGATTTAAATTTAATTGAACAATTCATGTGTAATCATCAAAATAAAAATACTATTAACTGAGCCCCAGGAGGCTGACCTAACTCAACTCTAGGCACGGGCTGTCACCTTCTGGTTAAGTTCAGCCGTAGGGAAACTTCAGCAGGAAGAGAGAGTGTGAACCCTTGCCTTTGGGCTCATCTTGGGCTGTTTGCATCTATCAACAGAAGGACATAAGCTACTCTTAAGGGAGCCCTCTCCACATGGCTCTTCTGGGGTCTAGTTCCCTTCTCAGACCCCTCTTTCAATAAAGCTATGGGGTGGATGGATATGATTTGAAATTACTTCTTTGAAAGAAATTCCATCTGTATTTTCAGGTCCTACCAAACATTTTCCTGTTGTCATTGTCAATCATATTCTGAAAGATGTGTTAACTAACTACCTACAAGAAGAAAAATATGAACCAGAGCTCTGTAGACAGATGACTAAAACGCTTTCTGAGGTATGCGTATGATTTCCCAAAGTGTTAACTATGATGAGAATATTTGTTGAAAGCACAACCCCCTACTTTTTGATGAAGGCAATTAATTTGCAGTAGCAGTAAAACTGCTTATTTTTATTTTATAAAAGTATTTATTAGGTCATATTCTATGTGTGTCTGTGTGTGTGTAAAAAGCCTTTGTCTAATACACTTATTATGTGCATCCCTTGCATGTATTCTGTTTAAGAAATATATAAAACTGCCCCATTTATTAAAAAATTTTTATTGTAGAAAATACACTTTAATAATCATTTTTTCTTCCCCAAGTCACCTTCTTTGTATGCCATCAAATGCAAACATTGTGGCCTTTAAATACCTTTCTATTTTTATCAAGTAAAATGCTGGCACTCCATCAGGTTTTCTCTACTTTCTTTTTCATTACAAACTCTCTAATAAGCATTCACGATTAGTCATATTACAGGAGACTCCAGCTGTATGGTCCCTTAATCAGACATGAACAAGAGGGTATAACTCAAATGCCAACATTCTTTGAAGGGAAGCCATCTCAACATAGATTTTCAAAGAATGTAATAAATCCATTAAACTCTATTCTCTGGATTATCATTTTTCCATGTGCCTTAGAAAACGTAGATTTCTTGCTTGGGCTATCATTTTGTCCCTAAATGTCCTGTCTTGTGAGGCCAGTGCTTGAAGGAAATTATAGCTACCATTCTACAACAGTTAAAAGGATCCAAGGGCTTCCCTGGTGGCGCAGTGGTTGAGTGTCCGCCTGCCGATGCAGGGGACATGGGTTTGTGCCCCGGTCTGGGAAGATCCCACATGCCGTGGAGCGGCTGGGCCCGTGAGCCATGGCCGCTGAGCCTGCGCGTCTGGAGCCTGTGCTCTGCAACAGGAGAGGCCACAACAGTGAGAGGCCCGCGTACCACAAAAAAAAAAAAAAAAAAAAAAGGATCCAAAATGTATCATGCTGTTTTCTTCAGTTAAATCCACTATATTTATGAGGAAAATTAAGACTCTTACATTTCAATGTGACTAAGTGAGGATTTTTTTTTGCTTTTAATTTCTAGATTATTAAAGCCCAGATCAAGGACTTGATGATTCCACGATATAAGCTAATTGTGATGGTTCACATTGGACAACTGACTGGCCAGAGCATACTGATTGGAAGCAGATGCCTCTGGGATCCTAAAAATGATACCTTTGCATCTTACATTTTCAGAAATTCTTCTCTGTTTGCTCTTGCAAATGTCTACACAGTTTACTTTGAGTGACTGAAAACAAGAAATCTAGTTCATACTTTTTACATCAAGAAATAGGCTGTATCTTTGTACACAAGTTTCACTGCCCAGACGTTTGAGAAAGACACAACACTAATATTTCAAACAATTAGAAGTTTGGGGACTTTTTCATACTCTTGTAAGTATGAAAGAGTATACTTACTCTTTGGGGGAGAGAAGGTGGCACAAGAAAGAATCTTGTTTATCCAAAGAAGGAACTAAGTCTTGGTTCTGCTGGATTGTTTTTTCATAGACATAGATTCTTATTAAATATTGCCTTGGGTACTAATTATTTTAATTACACTTTAATTAGAGAGTTAGAATTCCCTGCATTATTTTTTTAATGAAGAGAAGTCTTAAAAAATATGGCTATATACCCTGACCAATAAATGACGGTAGCATATTCAATGTGGTATACACAAATGATCAATGGTACTCTGTCTCAGTGCTGTGTATAAAAGAATACTGGTTTTCATTTTGTATTTAATAAGTTAAGCAGCATTCATTAACTGCAATTATTGTTATATGTACCTGACAGTTGAAACTGCTAATGTAGAATTAATGATTTCATAACAATTATCGTAGTCCCACAGGACTGCTAGCTAAAACTAGAAGCTCTTGTGGGTTGCCTGCACTTTACAAAATTGTGGGAGAACCAAATATTAGCTCTTCAATAATGGAAGCAACAAAATAAAAATAGGCTTTTTAGGGCACTGAAGTAGAGGTTGTGATATTAAATATACATGATGCTTAATAGTAAGTGTATCTTTAACATAAAATCATGTATTGCAAAGAGACACTGCTTTTAAATATACACTGCCTGATACACCTTTCAATAGGTTTCCTAGGCTAACAGACTTTTACACAAAATATATAGCTGGCAGCTTAACAGATAAAACGTGTATTTACTATTTTGTTCCTATGAATTTAATACTAAAGTGACCCAGTGTGGTTTTGAATGGATGGCACTAAAATTTACAGGGCTGCAATAGCTTATTATTCTGTGGGTTAATGTAGCTTATAACATGGATCATTTATTTTTATGGAGCCTTCAGCCCTTTGTGTGCATGTAAAATGGTGCTGTGACATTGTTCTTGGATGGTAAGTGGTCTGCCTAGAGGACATTTGTTAAAGGTCAAAGATGAAGTGTACACATATGGAGAAAATTAGCAACTCTATAGTCCTAAGGAAAAAATGATGTGTAATTCATATCAAAACGAATTTAACAAATAGGAAAATAGTGCTTTATAATCATGTACTGATGTCTTATTTTTCCCTCAAGATGACGTGTATTTTTTTTTTAAGTATACTTTTTAAATCCCTTTTCTTCTCTTTGTTCTGGCTTTTAAGGTAGCGTTTCAAAATGAATTAGTCAATTTTCATTGTTTTTTTTGTTAGTGCCTTAGTGGGAATATGTCTGTGTAATAATTTATCACAACCAAGATTTGTCGATCTTCATAGCCAGTGTTGAATCTGGATTAGATCATAAGTACAGTACATAAATGAGTTTTATATATTCACTATACATTTATGAACATCTCTCCTCTTAGAACAATAGCAGGAGAAATCATATAGCAATTTTGCATGAATAAATCAGTAGGAAGGAAATTTTTTTAGTATGTAGAAAGTCCATTATAAAAATGTCCTTATTTTTTAGAGTTATAAAATCTCAACCATGAGATAGTTTCTTACCATCTGTCTTAGGCTGTATAAGGATTCAAAACCTTACAATACGATGGCAGTTAAAAATCAGAAAAAGGAAGCGGTTTGCCAGCATATTGCTGTGTACTGTAGTTCAGGTAGTCAATGATGAATTCTAGCAATTATATAACAGCATAAAAATATATAGTAAAAACTTACTAATTGTAAATAACTTGGAGGAATGCTGATTATTTAAAAAAAGCTTTGTGATGGGAAATTTTGATAGATAAGCTAACACCTATTCCAACCAATAAATATATCAAATTAACATGCTATATACCTTAAAATTATACAATTTTCTGTCAATTATATCTCAATTTTAAAATAAACATTTTTAAAAAAAGAAATGACACTAACTTTGAGGGAATTGTTTTACTTTGAAATCCACTGAACTCTCCTGGTGTTTTTTCTTCTCAACAGATGTTCCTAAAGTGCCGTCCCTACCTCACAGCCTTGACTCATGCTTGTGCCTAGCTCAGAACACCCTCCTTCCACTTAGAGCAACTTCCTTCAATTTTCAGCATTAAACTCAGGTGTCACCTTTTCTCTAAATCTTTCTCCATTCATTTCTCCCCTCCCATCCTCTCTCTTCTTTCATCACTCTCATGGCTGAGCCCCTGATTCTTCTCTAGCTGGATTTTAAATAACAGCTTTGTTTCCCTTACTAGATTGAAAACATCTTAAGTATATGGACCACATATCCTGACAACACCTAAGAATAAAATGTAATACATCTTAACTTTTCAAGAAAGAATCGCAAGCATTGATAGTACTATGCTACGTAATTACCAACCAAAAAGGTAATAGGACACAGAGTTCAACCCTAGAAGACCTAGGATCCTATAGGGGTGATAAGTATACAAGTGACCATGGTACAGACTAGAATATGTTTTCATAAGAAAAGTCCAGAATATCTTTATATAATTAAGGGAATCAGGGAAGGCTTCATGAAGGAAGAAGCACTTATCTATACTATGAAGGTGACAAGTAGAATTTCAACAGACACAGAAGTTCAGAATACAGGAAGAAGTCTAGACTGGATAAAACACAGTGTTCATGAATGAAGATAAGTGGTCGGAACTAAGATTGGTAACCTGAATGTCTGAGTATGAAAATGACACTCAGACCATGGGTAGCCATCAAAGGCTTTTCATTAGGCTGATTGTAAACATGAACTGACTCTTTAAGAAGATGAATGCATCAGTAAATAGCAGGAAGACCACTTAGGAGAAGTGACAGGTAATGAGGGGCTGAACTCAGCGGTGCCATTGAAATGGAAAGGAGAAGACAGTTGTATGAACATTTTAGGGACAAAGTCTACATAATCAGGCAAAGAGGAAGGAGTCAGAGGTAATTAAGGCAAAGTGAAAAGGTGGTTGAAAGCTTCAAGCTCTGATGTTTGCAGCCTCAGGTCTGAGTCCTTCCATCCCAGTCACTAGTTAAGTGATCTTAAATAAATCAACAACCCCACTATGCTGCAGCTTCCCCATCTTAAAGTACAGTAATGATAGTTCTGGTACCTACCTCACAGGGTTTTAGTGAGAATTAAATCCATATGTTAGCTAAGCTCTTCACAGCACCATGCCTAAAAGGAAGCCCTATGATTGCAGCTCCTATGATTGCAGTTGAAAGTCTATGAGTCCGAGTAACCAGATCAATGGTCCTCCTAGCAAAAATAAAGTCAGCAGGAAGAATTTGAAGACTAAAATACTAAGCTTGATTTTGCACTTGTTGAATTTAAGTTAATAATGGGACATTCAGTTGGAGATTGCCTCAGGCAGCTGAAAAAGTGGGACCGGAGCTGAGTTACAACATCAAGGTGAGAAATTTAGACTTGGCAGACATCCATACTGAGACCTAATATCTTCCTCCTGCTTTATAAAATATTCATTAGCAGCAGCTTCAGCAAGTATAGTCAGTACTAGTAGCAAATTACTGAAAATTCAGTTAACTCTAGGAATGTCAGCAGGAAACCTTCACCAAAATCAAGAGAAATTTTTCCCAAAATCAAAATTAAATGATACCTTCTTTTTTACTTCATTAAAAACAAAATTCTATATGATGGGCTTCTGTTGTCAGACACCACAAGAAATATAAAGGTTCAGTCCTAAATACATCAGCACCTTAAATAGAAGGGTCAATGCTGTCGTCTGATGTCATCCTTAGTAAAACAACCTTAAAGAAAACACATAATAAAAGGCCCTTACAGATTACATGTCGGGAAATTGAGCTATCTCAGTTCATTGATTTTTTTAGAAACTCTTGGGAATTATCCAGTACTTGGATGGGTTTACAAAACAACAGTTGAGAAATCAGAACTTTTAAATCTAGCCATTTTAGAGAGTGAACACTTTCCTTTTGGGACCATGACTTGACCTATCTTTCTAGATATTATCAAAAACTGAATTAAGAAAACTCAATATTAAACAGTATTGATAATTTACTGTGCTTTTTGCTCCTGAAATTCTTAAATAAGTGGTCTGCCCCACGGCCTCTGACTTTCTCTGCTGCTCTCACTTCCACCTCCTGCAATCCAGATCTCAGCCCCACCAATATGTTGCTTTCACAAACACTGGAAGTGGTGCCTGGGGCCAAATGTGCCAAACATTCCTCCAGCTTCATTCCACCTCTGTTCTCTTCTGAATTCATTTCTTTTGAGCAGCAATGTGATATAGGTTTGATTGTTTGCTTGTTTGCTTGTTTGTTTGTTTTAAATTGCAGATTTGACAGACATATATCTCATTTTAGCTTCTAGACCTTACTAGTGGTGTGACTTTGGGCAAAGTGACTAGTGTCTGCAGCCTCAGTTTTCTCAAAGGTAAAAATGATTGTAACAGTGATTGCTACTTATAACTGATCAATGATCAGTGATCACCACTTCTGTTGTTGCTGTGAAGACTGAAAGGGAAAGTGTATGTAAAACATCTGACCCATCGTGGAAAGCTCCCTCTCCACCTCCAACTTCTTTATGCAGAACCTGTTTTCCTAAAGAATTGAGCATATATTTTAGCAATTTCTGCTCTCCACTATACTCCCTAGATTACTTTTTTTTCTTTTAAAAGTTTTAATCACCTGTTTCTGCCTTCTTTGAGTCAGAAACACTGAATTATTTCTCAAGTCCACATTTATGATTAAATACCATTCATCCCCAAATTTAATCTCTTTTTGCTAACCTCTGCCTATTTTTTTATATTTCTTCTGATCAGATGTCTTGCCTCCCACTTTAGGACTTCCGTAGTTCCTTTTAGTATTTTTGCTTATGCTACTTATCTACTTATTTTTTCCTGTCTTAGTGTCCATTTGAATTTACATGCTCTCTTCCCTTCTTCGCATACATGAACACATACTACCAGAAGGTTTATTAAAGCTTAACTATGCTAAGTGTCTGACTAAAGTTTCCTGAAATTTCTTCTCAGTTTCTTTCCTTGCTAATTTAACTACCATGCACAATTTTTTATATTTTTATTTTAGTGCAGGACATAACTGGAAACTTGTGGTTCTCTACCCACCCACTAGGCCATTTTCCTACTTAGCAAGGCAGGGAACCAGTATAACCACTATGGGAAGCACTAAGCCGCACTTACCATTCATAATCAAAAAAGAAAGTCTGTTGCTTCCCACAGATCATGATGAGGGTGGATCATCTAACCATCAAAAGAACAGAATATCCAGACTGATTTGTGCAGAGAGTGCTGAGAAATCATTTTTAAATTCATATGAGAAATATTAACCTTAGAGAGTCATTCCATTTTGGAAATAAAGAAAAATAGTCTATATATTAATTATAGAAAATACATTATCTTTTTATTTTTCTTTGAGGAAATTTATTCCATAGTAAGAACTATATTTTGGTAGGACAGCTAAAAAATTAAAAATACAGCTAAACTTTTTATTTGTATCCCAGTTTACAAGCACAAGCAAAGCCTTCTAAGGACACATTCTAGAGAGTTGGGTCAACCAGAGGATATTAGAATGTTCTTAATCATAGGTCAGCAAAGTGTAAAGGGCTGGACAGTAAATATTGTCAGCCTTGCAAACCGTGCAGTCTCTGTCACAACTACTCAACTCTGCCATCAAAGTACAAAAATAGTCAGGGACAATAAGTAACAAAATAAGTGTGGCAGTGTTCTAACAAAACTTTATTTATGTAACTGAAAGTTTAATTTTATTTAATTCTCATATATCATGAAAAGTTATTCTTCTTCTGATTTCTTTATCAACCGTCTAAAAAGTAAAAACCCTTCTTAACATGTGAGCTGTAAAAATCAGATGGTAGGGCAGATTTGACCCCAAAGCCATGGTTTGACTGCCCTAGTTGTAAACGATTCTCTTAGTGGAGGAGGGGAATTGGAATTATAAAACAGAGAAGTCAAGATTTTTATACGTCTAATAAAAAGTGGAAAGTAACCAGCAATGAAATGGAAAAGCACAGTAATATTTCCAAATTAACAAGTGAGGAAGGGGAATTGGTCATGCAAACAAAAAAATTAAAATAAATACTAGACTGTATAGAATATAATCAGCTATATTAAGTACCACTCATTAAACATGAATTGGCTTGTTTAGCAAATAAAAGCCAGCTACATGTGACTTTGAGAATACACACTGAAAACCAAAAGACAAGAAAAGTAGGAGTTAAAGTTCAGTTAAGTTTGAAATTTTGGTCAAAGATATACCACAGAAATATGAGCAAAAAGACAATGTCAATACTAATGTTAGACAAAGTAAATATCAAGGCCCAAAGCATTAAATAGAAAAGGAATGATATCTGCTATGGACTTAATTGTGTCCCCTCGCAAATTCATATGTTGAAGTTCTAATCCCCATTGTGACTATATTTGGAAATTAGGACATTGGAGGTAATTAAGATTAAATGGAGGGCTTCCCTGGTGGTGCAGTTGTTAAGAATCCACCTGCCAATGCAGGGGACACGGGTTCGAGCCCTGGTCCAGGAAGATCCCACATGCTGTGGAGCAACTAAGCCCGTGTGCCACAACTACTGAGCCTGCGCTCCAGAGCCCGCGAGCCACAACTCCTGAAGCCTGGGTGCCTAGAGCCCATGCTCCGCAACAAGAGAAGCCACTGCCATGAGAAGCCCGTGCACCACAACGAAGAGTAACCCCAACTCACCGCAACTAGAGAAAGCCCACACACAGCAACAGAGACCTAATGCAGCCAAAAATAATAAAATAAATACATTAGGGAAAAAAAAGATTAAATGGAGTCATAAGGGTGAGGCCCTAATCTGATAGAATTAGTGGCCTTATAAGTAGAGGAAAAGAGAATGATTCCCGCCCCTCCCCACCACCACCACAGACCTACACATTGAGGAAAGGCCATATGAGGACCAAAGATGGCAGTCTGCAAGCCAGGAAGAGAGCTCTCACAAGAAACCAGCCCTTCCAGACCTTGATCTGGGACTTCTAGCCACCAGAACTGTAAGAAAATAAATCACTGTTGTTTAAGCCACCCAGTGTATGGTATGTTGTTATGGCAGGTTGAGCTAGCTAACACAATCTCTCATAAGAACAAAGGATACACTTCATAAAGAAGGTAAAACAATCATCAAATTTTGTGTATTAAATAACAGCAAGTAAAGCAGTATTGATATAAGAAAAAGCAGATTTCCAAGTTTAAAAGTATTAGATAAAACAAAGAAAAATACTGTTTAATAGTAGAGATAAAACTTGAAGGGAGTATAACAACAGTAAATCTTTATGCATCCAATAGTCACAGTCATACATAAAGCAAAAATTCCTAAAAATAAAAGAACCTGATAAATCATAATTAAATTAAGAGATTTTAATGGTTCTTTTACAGAGTCTTAAAAAAGGCAAAAAATAAGCAAGATATGGAGAATTTTAATAACATTTTTAAAAAACGTGATTTAGCAGTTACAGGCAGAAAGAAGGACATGCCCTAAAATAGAGAATATGCATTTTCATCTGATGTGTTAGGTCAGTGTTTAGGGTTGAACTGTGTCCTCAGGAAAGATATGTAAAGTTTCTAACCGCTGATACCTGTGAATCTGACCTTATTTGGAAATATGGTCTTTACAGATATAATTAAAATGTAAGTTAAAATGAGGTCATATTGGAGTAATGTGGTCCCTTAGCTTATATGAGTGATGTCCTCATAAGGAGAGAAAAAGAGATGCAAGACAGCCCTATACAGAGAGGAGAACATAGCTATGTGACAACAGAGGCAGAAATTGGAGTGATGTGTCTACAAGTCAAGAAATGCCAAGAACTGCAAACAAAACCAGAAACTCAGAGAATAACATGGAACAGATCCTCCCCCAGAGCCTTCAAAGAGCATGGTCCTGATGGTACCTTGATATCAAACTTCTAGCCTCCAGAACTATGAGAGAATAAATGTCTGCTTTTTTAAGCCTCCCAGCCTGTGGCAGTTTTTTATGACAGCTCTTGAAACAGTTAGCTTCCCCAGAACAGGGCCTGAAACATTGAGGGAGTGTTTTGAGGAGGAATAAAGAAAGGAAAGCCAGACAGGAAGGAGCTATGCAAAGCATGTGTTCTCAGATGGAGTTTAGGTTCATCCTGGAGCTCTGGAGCAGGAGGTGCACCATATTGCTGGTTCAGCCTTGACAAAATGGAGCTGGCCCTTTGTACTCTGTGTAAGTCAGTCATTACCTGTTGCTGATCCGTGAGTGGGGGAGGGGGGTACAGAGAGAGAGGCACATAACCTCCTTGGTGAGTCATCTCCATTTGGTTAGAGCAGTTCTCTAAAAAGGGGAAAGCTGTGAGCTATTAACAGCCAATACTCTCAACATAAATTATATATTATGTACCTGGACATTTTTTTTTATTGTTTTGGCTCCCAGAAAAACTTTAATAAATTACAAAAATTAGAGAATTTACAGGACTTAATCTGTGATCATAAACTTCTAAACCTACAAATCAAAAATCAGGGACTAAGAAAACAAAACTGTATTATTTTGAAATTAGGAAACACTCCCAAATAATTCCTTAAGTCAAAGATGAAGAAAAAACTAAAACTGAAAAGAATTTAGAACATAATAGGAAGGTAAATGCTTCATAATCAAACCCAGGGACATAGCTGAAGATATACTCAGACATATATATTTAGACTTAAACACATTAGTGAGTTAAAAAGGAAGGAAATAGATAATATTAATAATTAAGAAAGCATTTAAAAATAAACAAAACAAATAAAAGGGAGATTTACATAGAAAAATAGGGAGATATCTACAGACAAAAATTGAAACATATTAAATAAAAATTTAAAAGCTAGTAAAAAAGTACAATTTTTTCTTTCAAAAGACTAACAGGATCAGGAAACTTGCACAAGCCTCCTAGGTAACCTCATCCACCAGAGGGCAGACAGCAGAAGCAAGAAGAACTATAATCCTGCAGCCTGTGGAGCAAAAACCACATTCACAGAAAGATAGACAAGATGAAAAGGCAGAGGGCTATGTACCAGATGAAGGAACAAGATAAAACCCCAGAAAAACAACTAAATGAAGTGGAGATAGGCAACCTTCCAGAAAAAGAATTCAGAATAATTATAGTGAAGATGATCCAAGGTCTCGGAAAAAGAATGGAGGCAAAGATCGAGAAGATGCAAGAAATGTTTAGCAAAGACCAAGAAGAATTAAAGAACAAACAAACAGATGAACAATACAATAACTAAAATGAAAACTACACTAGAAGGAATCAATAGCAGAATAACTGAGGCAGAAGAATGGATAAGTGACCTGGAATTCAGAATGGTGGAATTCACTGCTGTGGAACAGAATAAAGAAAAAAGAATGAAAGTAAATGAAGACAGCCTAAGAGACATGTGGGACACCATTAAACGCAACAACATTCACATTATAGGGGTCCCAGAAGGAGAAGAGACAGAAAGGACCTGAGAAAATATTTGAAGAGATAATAGTCGAAAACATCCCTAACATGGGAAAGGAAATAACCACTCAAGTCCAGGAAGTGCAGTGAGCCCATACAGGATAAACCCAAGGAGAAACAGGCCGAGACACATAGTAATCAAATTGGCAAAAATTAAAGACAAATAAAAATTATTTTAAAAGCAGCAAGGGAAAAATGATATACAAGAGAACTCCCATAAGGTTAACAGCTGATTTCTCAGCAGAAACTCTACAAGCTGGAAGGGAGAGACATGAGATACTTAAAGAGATGAAAGGGAAGAGACTACAACCAAGATTACTCTACCCGGCAAGGATCTCATTCTGATTCGATGGAGAAATCAAAAGTTTTACAGAAAAAAAAAAAAAAGTTTTACAGAGAAGCAAAAGCTAAGAGAATTCAGCACCACCAAACCAGTTCTACAACAAATGTTAAAGTAACTTCTCTAAGTGGGAAACACAAGAGAAGTAAAGGACCTACAAAAACAAACCCAAAATAATTAAGAAAATGTTCATAGGAACATACATATCAATAATTACCTTAAACGTGAATGGATTAAATGCTCCAACAAAAAGACAAAGGCTTGCTGAATGGATACAAAAACACGACCCATATATATGCTGTCTACAAGAGACACACTTCACACCTAGGGACACATACAGACTGTGATGTATGTCAAAGGTGTTCTTCCTATGTTTTCCTCTAAGAGTTTGATAGTGTCTGGTCTTACATTTAGGTCTCTAATCCATTTTGAGTTTATTTTTGTGTATGGTGTTAGGGAGTGTTCTAATTTCATTCTTTTATATGCAGCTATCCAGTTTTCCCAGAACCACTTATTGAAGAGACTGTCTTTTCTCCATTGTATATCCTTGCCTCCTTTGTCATAGATTAGTTGACCATAAGTGGGGTTATCTCTGGGCTTTCTATTTTGTTCCATTGATCTATGTTTCTGTTTTTGTGCCAGTACTATATTGTCTTGATTACTATAGCTTTGTAGTGTAGTCTGAAGTCAGGGAGTCTGATCCCTCCACCTCCATTTTTTTCCCTCAAGACTGCTTTGGCGATTCAGAGTCTTTTTTGTCTCCACACAAATTTTACGATTTTTTTGTTCTAGTTCCATAAAAATTGCCATTGGTAATGTGATAGGGATTGCACTGAATCTGTAGATTGCTTTGGGTAGTATAGTCATTTTCACAATATTTATTCTTCTATTCCAAGAACATGGTATATCTCTCCATCTGTTGGTATCATCTTTAATTTCTTTCATCAGTGTCTTATAGTTTTCTTCATATGGGTCTTTTGTCTCCCTAGGTAGGTTTATTCCTAGGTATTTTATTCTTTTTGTTGCAATGGTAAAAGGGAACGTTTCTCTTTCAGATTTTTCATCATTGGTATATAGGAATGCAAGAGATTTCTGTGCATTAATTTTATATCTTGCTACTTGTACCAAATTCATTGAGTAGCTCTAGTAGTTTTCTGGTGGCATCTTTAGGATTCTCTATGTGTAGTATCATGTCATCTGCAAACAGTGACAGTTTTACTTCTTCTTTTCCAATTTGTATTCCTTTTATTTCTTTTTATTCTCTGATTGCCATGGCTAGGACTTCCAAAACTATGTTGAGTAATAATGGTGAGAATGGACATCCTTGTCTTTTTCCTGATCTTAGAGGAAATGCTTTCAGTTTTTCACCATTCAGAATGATGTTTGCTGTGGGTTTGTTGAATATGGCCTTTATTATGTTGAGGTAGGTTCCCTCTGTGCCCACTTTCTGGAGAGTTTTTATCATAAATGGGTGTTGAATTTTGTCGAAAGCTTTTTCTGCATCTATTGAGATGATCATATGGTTTTTTTCCTTCAGTTTGTTAATATGATGTATCATATTGATTGATTTGTGTATATTGAAGAATCCTTGCATCCCTGAGATAAATCCCACTTGATCATGGTGTATGATCCTTTTAATGTGTTGTTGGATTCTGTTTGCTAGTGTTTTGTTGAGGATTTTTGCATCTATATTTATCAGTGATATTGGTCTGTAATTTTCTTTTTTTGTAGTATCTTTGTCTGGTTTTGGTATCAGGGTGATGGTGGCCCCATAGAATGAGTTTGGGAGTGTTCCTTCCTCTGCAATTTTTTGGAAGAGTTTGAGAAGGATGGGTGTTAGCACTTCTCTAAATGTTTGCTAGAATTCACCTGTGAAGCCGTCTGGTCCTGGACTTTTGCTGTTGGAAGATTTTTAATCACAGGTTCAATTTCATTCCTTGTGATTGGTCTGTTCATATTTTCTCTTTCTTCCTGGTTCAGTCTTGGAAGGTTATACCTTTCTAAGAATTGGTCCATTTCTTCCAGGTTGTCTATTTTATTGGCATAAAGTTGTTTCTACTAGTCTCTTAGGATGCTTTGTATTTCTGCGGTGTCTGTTGTAACTTCTCCTTTTTCATTTCTAATTTTATTGATTAGAGTCCTCTCCCTCTTTTTCTTGATGAGTCTGGCTAATGGTTTATCAATTGTGTTTATCTTCTCAAAGAACCAGCTTTTAGTTTTATTGATCTTTACTATTGTTTTCTTTGTTTCTATTTCATTTATTTCAGTTCTGATCTTTATGATTTCTTTCCTTCTGCTAACTTTGGGTTTTGTTTGTTCTTCTTTCTCTAGTTCCTTTAGGTGTAACATTAGATTGTTTATTTGAGATTTTTCTTGTTTCTCGAGGTAGGCTTGTATAGCTATAAACTTCCCTCTTAGAACTGCTTTTGCTGCAGCCCATAGGTTATGGATCATCGTGTTTTCATTGTCATTTGGCTCTAGGTATTTTTTTATTTTCTCTTTGAATTCTTCAGTGATCTCTTGGTATTTAGTAAGGTATTGTTTAGCCTCCATGTGTTTGTGTTTTTTACATTTTTTTCCCCAGTAATTGATTTCTAATCTCATAGCATTTTGGTCAGAAAAGATGCTTCATATGATTTCAATTTTCTTAAATTTACTGAGGCTTGATTTGTGACCCAAGATGTGATCTATTCTGGAGAATGTTCCATGAGCACTTGAGAAGAAAGTGTATTCTGTTGTTTTTGGATGGAAAGTCCTATAAATATCAATTAAATCTATCTGGTCTATTGTGTCATTTAAAGCTTCTGTTTCCAGATCTTTTTCGATCCACCTCCTAGGGTAATGGAAATAAAAACAAACAAATGGGACCTAATGAAACTTCAAAGCTTTTGCACTGCAAAGGAAATCATAAACAAGATGAAAAGAGAACCCTCAGAATGGGAGAAAATATTTGCAAGTGAATCAGTGAACAAAGGATTAATCTCCAGATTTTTATAAACAGCTCATGCAGCTCAATATTAAAAAAACAAACAACCCAATCCAAAAATGGGCAGAAGACCTAAATAGACATTTCTCCAAAGGAGACATACAGATGGCCAAGAAGCACATGAAAAGCTGCTCAACATCACTAATTATTAGATAAATGCAAATCAAAACTACAATGAGGTATCACCTCACACCAGTTAGAATGGGCAGCATAAGAAAATCTACAGACAACAAATGCTGGAGAAGGTGTGGAGAAAAGGGAACCCTCTTTCACTGTTGATGGGAATGTAAATTGATACAACCACTATGGAGAACATTATGGAGGTTCCTTAAAAAACTAAAAATAGAATTACCATATGATCCAGCAATCCCACTACTTTTTCTCTGGGCATATACCCAGAGAAAACCATATTTCAAAAAGACACATGCTCCCCAATGTTCATTGCAGCACTATTTACAATAGCCAGGTCATTGGAAGCAACCTAAATGCCCACCGACAGACAACTGGATAAAGAAGATGTTACTCAGCCATAAAAAGGAACGAGGGATTCCCTGGTGGCACAGTGGTTAAGAATCTGCCTGCCAAAGCAGGGGACACGGGCTCGAGCCCTGGTCCGGGAAGATCCCACATGCTGTGGAGCAACTAAGTCCGTGTGCCACAACTACAGAGCCTGTGCTCTAGAGCCCGTGAGCCACAACTACTGAAGTGCACAAGCCACAACTACTGAAGCCTGTGCGCCTAGAGCCTGTTCTGTAAAACAAGAGAAGCCACTGCAATGAGAAGCCCGTGCACTGTAATGAAATGTAGCCCCTGCTCACCTCAACTAGAGAAAGCCCACGCACAGCAACGAAGACCCAACACAGCCATAAATAAATAAATATATAAATCTAAAAAAAAAAAAAAAAGGAATGAAATTGGGTCATTTGTTGAGACGTGGATGGATCTAGAGACTGTCATACAGAGTAAAGTAAGTCAGAAAGAGAAAAACAAATATTGTATGTTAACGCATATATGTGGAACCTAGAAAAATGGTACAGATGAATCGGTTTGCAGGGCAGAAATTGAGACACAGATGTAGAGAACTAACGTATGGACACCAAGGGGGGAAAGCAGTGGTGGGGTGTTGGTGGTGGTGTGATGAATTGGGCGATTGGAATTGACATGTATACACCAATGTGTATAAAATTGATGACTAATAAGAACCTGCTGTATAAAAAAATAAATTAAATAAAATTCGAAAACAAAACAAAACATAAAAAAAACAAAAGAGTAACAGAATAAAAACACCCTTCTCCCCCCAACCATCAGCAAGCATGATTAAGGGGCAAATAGAACATAAATATATAATATTAAAAATATATATAAGATTATTTTATTCATTCAACCAAAATATACTTATTGATTAGAAACTATGTATCAGGAAGAAGGAGAAAATAGTGGTAAGCAGTAATTCTTGCACTGAAATATGAATAAATGCTGATAATACGATCGGAATTTATGTGTTAAAGATAAGTTCTTGAAACCAAGGACACACTATAAAGGAAAGCCTTGTGGTTGCTGTCATGCAAATTTGAAAATCTAGAAGAAATTCTGAGTAATGAATAACTATCTAAATTAACCCTCAAAATGATAGAAATCTGAAAAGATCAGTAACTACAAAGTAGACTAGAAAAGTAATGATTAACCATATAAAAAGTACCTCCCAGCAAAAAGATAAGAAGATATTATGAAGAATTTATTTAGGTGAAATGGACAAATTCCTTGAAAAACACAATCATTAAATTTGTTCAGGAAAAATTGTAAAAATCTTGAGATTTCTACATCTGTAAAATAAATTGTATCTGAAATTTTAAATCTTTCTACGAAGAAAATGCCAAGCCTTAATGACTTCAGTAGTGAAATCTCCAACATTTAAAGAAGAAATAATACCAATCTTAAACATTCAGAGATTAGAAAAGGAAGGAAGGAAGGAAGGAAGGGATTGTCCCAGCTCATTTTATACAGCTAACTTAACCCTGATATCGAAATCACTTAAGATATTACAGAAAATTATAGGAAAAATACAAGTTTATTAATGAAAATATATGCAAAAATATTAAGCAAAATTTTAGCAAATAAAATCCAATGATATGTCAAAAACAATAACAAATTATTAATAACTGAATTTGTTCCAGGAATTCACGGCTATAAAAATAGGCAAAAATTCACTTTAAAGTTATGCACTTTATTGTATATGTATATTATATTTCAGCAAATCTTTTTAAAGTCACTAGGCAAAAGATACTATCATAGCATTTTTCTTCCAAATTTCTAAAGAACAGATAATGTTTTCACTTTATGAAGCTATATTAATCTTCATTGACAAACATAGAGATCAGTTTTACTTATGAACACAGATTAAAAATTTTAAAGAAAATATTAACAAATTTAGTCCTTCTGAGTATTGAAAAACTATTACACTAAAAACTAATAAATCCATGATCAAATAGATTTATTCTGAGAAAACAGAGAAATTTCAACATAAGTAGAGCTAGCAATATAATTCTTCACTTTAACAAAGGAGAAAAAATATTATATATTGAAGTTAAATAGATATTGGATAAAATTTAGAAGCCATTTATAACAAAATAAGTTCATAAGCAATAGGTAATAAAACTCTTTAGATAATCAACAATATTATTTATATTCATACATATATGCATCTATAATATAAAGACTATTATTTATTCATTATTTTATTTATTTATATTTTGAATAGCAAATGTTATATTGAGTACTGGAATGCACAAACCATTTTTCTGTTAAAATTAGGAAGATGAAAGAGATATCTACCATCATCATCATCATTAAGAATTCTTGCTGCAGTCACTTTCCCAGTGAGACCTTCCCTAGTTATTCTGTCTGAAATTCAATCCTCACCCCCACTCCAAGCCTTCCTGCTCCCTTTTCATAGTTTCTCCTTAGCGTCCATCATTATCTAATATTTCTCTTGCTTATGTCTGCCTTCCATAAGAATATACACTTAGTCTGTTTTATTCATGGTTGTATCCTTAGCACCCACAACAACACCTGCACATTACCCTCTCAATATGTAATTTCAGAGTAATGAGTCATGTAATAAGACAAGAATATGAAGCAATCAGTTTAAATATTGAAAGAGACAAAATTACCTTTTTATTAGTAGATGATAATATTGTACACCTAGAAAACCCAAGATAGACTTGGATAGATAGCCATTAAATTTAATAAAATAACTGGAGGAGGTGGCTGGAGATGAGTATACAAAAAATCAAGATTTTTCTTTGTATCACAGCATGCATTTAGAAATGAACATGGGGGAAATGTCTCATTCACAGGGGCAAATAAAAATGGTAAATAAAAGGGTAATATACAATGGAATATTACCCAGCCATAAAAAGAAATGAAATTGAGTTATTTGTAGTGAGATGGATGGACCTAGAATCTGTCATACAGAGTGAAGTAAGTCAGAAAGAGAAAAAAAAAATACCATATGCTAACACATATATATGGAATCTAAAAAAAAAAAAAAAGGTTCTGAAGAACCTAGGGGAAGGACAGGAATAAAGATGCAGACATAGAGAATGGACTTGAGGACACAGGGAGGGGGAAGGGTAAGCTCGGATGAAGTGAGAGAGTGGCATGGACATATATACACTACCAAATGTAAAATAGATAGCTAGTGGGAAGCAGCCGCATAGCACAGGGAGATCAGCTCGGTGCTTTGTGACCACCTAGAGGGGTGGGATAGGGAGGGTGGGAGGGAGACGCAAGAGGGAGGAGGTATGGGGATATATGTATATGTATAGCTGATTCACTTTGTTATAAAGCAGAAACTAACACACCATTATAAAGCAATTGTACTCCAATAAAGATGTTTAAGAAAAAAATGAAAAAAAAAGGTAACAAAATTAGAAGGTAGTATAAAAAGACACAGACCTATATAGTTAAAATTATAAAAAGTTATTAAAAGAAATAAAATACTGTATTATTATAGTAATATATTTTAGATAAGAATTCTTAATATTATAGAATATAAATGTTTTCTACATGAGTATAAATGTAAAGCAATTCAAATTATAATTCCAATAAAATTTTTTTGGAAACTGGATTATAAAATCCACATAGAAGGATGTATGTCTCATAATATCCATGAAAAAATTTTAAACAATCTATAGTGATGGACAACTTTTCTTAAGAGATACTAAAATTTACCATAAAGTTACTGCAATCGAAATAGTATGGTGCTAACTGAGGATAAATAGAGCAAAGAGCAGAATAAAGGGCCTACAATAGCTCCAAACATGTGAAACAGCATATGACTAAAATGGCATGAAATTTCCATGGGAAAAGGCTGTTCCATGATGCAGGCAAAATGTTCTGTTCATTTGGAAGAAAATAAAAATTAAACACCTCATACTATACAAAAATAAATATAAGATGGATTAAATTTAAATGCAAAGGTTACAAAATTAAATTATTAGAATATAATTTAGTAGACTTTTTCACAACCTTACTCACAATAAGGGTGGTCTGCCTAAGCAAAAAAGGAAATCCAGAAACTGTAAAGGAAAGACAGACATTGTATGCAATGACATTGTATGCAAAAGACATCCTAAATGAAATCAAGGCATACCAAAGATTTGGGGGGAAATATTTTACTAAGAAGGCAGTCAGAAAGTTAATATCCTTAATATTAAAAAGTCTTGAAAATTGATAAGAAAACTATTATAAATAAATAGAAATCGAAAAATGGGCAAAGAATATGAACAGACAAATTTACAGAAGAGGAAATTAAAATGTCCAATAAATACTAAAGGCAATCATAGTTGTAATAATGCAAATGCAACAAAATTATATTCAATGTTTCGTCTATAAAAATTGCAAATTTTTGCAAGTGTAATAACATCATGCACTGGGGAGAATGTAGAGAAAGAGTCACTCATAAATTTCTAGTGAAAATATGAATTAATACAAACTTTTTAAATGGTATTCTCTTGGTATGTGTTTAAAATTATAATACCTATACTGGGATGTTATTGAAATATTTCCAAGATGTATTAAACAAAGCAATGAGTATGTGTAATTTCTTTTTGTGTAAAATGGTTTGATAGATTGATTCAGTACATATTGTATTAGGGTGGGTTAACAACTGTAAAAAATAGAATCAAACATAAAAATGTCAAAGGTTATTGCTTGCTAAATTGAGGCAGAGGGAGGGAGACTTGATGGACTAGTCACATTTAATTAGCTAGAACTCAGTCATATGACCACATGAAACTGCAAAAGAGACTGAGAAATGTAGTCTATCTGTGCCTAAGAGGAAGAGGAGAAGTTTTAGTGGACAGCTAAAAGTCTCTGTTATAGATATAGATAGATATAGATATAGACAGACAATGATAGGTAGATAGATAAGATAGGTAGGTAGATAGATAATGATATAGGGCAAGCTATCTATATCTACTATAGTTACTAAATCTGTAACTATACCACATATATTCAGTATAGACATAATTTTTTGTTTCTGGTAGAAATTACAAGAAACTCTGAATAAGGGTTATATTACTTCAGAATCAAATGGAAGAGAGTGAGACTTTTGTTGTATTTTATACTTCCCTGGACTGTTTACGTTTCCTAACCGTATACATATATTATCTGTTTTTCCCCAAAAAAGGAACTACAGGATTTAAGTAAAAAGACTAGGTCTTGGGCTTCCCTGGTGGCGCAGTAGTTGAGAGTCCGCCTGCCGAGTCAGGGGACACGGATTCGTGCCCCGGTCTGGGAAGATCCCACATGCCGCGGAGCGGCTGGGCCCATGAGTCATGGCCGCTGAGCCTGCGCGTCCGGAGCCTGCGCATCCGGAGCCTGTGCTCCGCAACGGGAGAGGCCACAGCAGTGAGAGGCCAGCGTATCGCAAAAAAAAAAAAGACGAAGTCCCATCTTTCTTCTTTGTTTCTCTATGTACTTAAATTGAATAGATACATTTATAATAACCAATAAATATGTAACAAATAAAAAATAACTATTAAAAGTACACTGAAAAAAATACACATATTTTTCCCCCTAGCAACTTGGCAAGCTATCCCATTGAAATGAAAGTGTCAGTACATACGGATATATAAACAAGTCTGTTTATTGCATCTTTGTCATGACAAATACAGCAACCTAAACATCTCTTGATGGAACCTCAAAAATTTGTGGCAAATATATAAGATATAAGAGCAATTCTCACACTTTTTGGTTTCATAATCCTTTCACACTCTTAAAAAGTATTAAGAATGTCAAAGAGCTTTCGTTTATGTGGGTTCAATTTATCAATATTTATCATATTAGAATTTTACTGAGAAATTTAAATGTTTAACTCATTTGAAAATAAAAATAAACTCATCACACATTAACACCAATAACATATTTTATTTAAAAATCTATATTTTCACAAGACAACATTTAGTGAGAAAAGTGGCACTATTTTATATTTTTGCAAGTCTCTAATGACTGTCTTTATAAAATACAGCTTCTATCAGCTCCTACATTTTTAATCTGCTGCTGTGTGTTATGTTGGCTAATGTACATGAAGAAAATTCAGCCAAACATAAACATTTAGTTGCAAAAGGGGAGAGTATTTTAATAGCATTTTCAGATCATTTTTATCAATATATTCTCTTTTGATATTATACCAAAACTCAACAAGTGACTGTTTATTAAAGGTTACTTGCAATGTAAAACCTGAAATGATACCAATGAATTTTTTGTAGTTAGATTAAAATCTTTATTTTGCACTTTGAGCAGATTTCTTAACCATTCATGATTTTTTGGTATCATGCATTGATCATTTGGAAAATATTGGGTCATTGAGTTATAGCAGATCTCCCAAATGTTGACACATGTCATATAATATCAAAAAATCAAATATCACCACTGATGCTCAGGGTGGTGGGTAAAAGTTTTCCAAAATTGCTTGTAAGCTTGAACTTTATCATCAGCAACCAATACTGTCAGTCGTTTTCCTTGAAGCCTACTTTGTTCATTTTCAAATCTTATTTCATTTCATTGCTAATACCCAAATCTGAATAAACACAGTTTTTCAGTCTTTATTTTTTCTTAAAAAATGGTACTTCTTGGAAAAAGCAGCTACTTTTAAGTTCAAACTCAATCACAGAAGTGCTTTTCCTTGAGGAAACCATCATACTTCAGTCTGCAGCAAACATGCTTCACGTAGTCTTCCCATTTCACCCCTCAGAATATTGAAAGGACATGTACTCAAGGGTTGAGATTTAATATCATTAATTTCTACTGCTTCTTCAAAAGACATTCTTCAGTGAAACTGATTTAAACAAACAGGGAGTGTCTTGCGGTAAAGAGTAATTGACAACCAGTGCAGTTTGATGTGACTGCCTTGATTCATGCTAAGTAGCCTACGTTTGGATCAGTGATACCACCTCCTCAGCTGTGTGACTTAGTAAACGTTTACTTAATTCTAGGGAGACTCAGTTTTTTATCTGCAAAGAACAATGCTTTGGCACAATTTACGTGCACAATGTGTAGACGATGAATTTCAAATACAGGCTGGAGTATTAATAGGCAGCTCCTCAGATGAACAGAGTCTAACTATGTTAAAACCTACTGGGGAGTTGGCTGACAGAGTTAGAAATAAGAGCATAGTTTTGTGATATCTTACTTTATCTTTTCATCTGTGAAGACATCCAATTGTGGCACAATGACTTGGCTATCTGCATTTTAGTTTCTCAACATCCAGGATGAGAATAGAATGTCCTTTCATCTCAGCAGTAGGAAGGCAAAACCAAGGCAGCCCAGACTATGAAAGGAGCTAAGATTCCCAAACGTTTTCTGGATTTGGGCTGTTTATGGGCCCTCTTTGATACATATATGCACCCAACTATTCTCAAGTATAATGTTGAAGAGATGCATATTAGGAAACATTAATTGAGCACTCTAAGAACTCTTGAGAAAAGCACTTTTTTTCGATTCTTACACTTGACTGTGAATCGATGTTTAAATTTTCAGTAATAATATACAGCAACACAAAAGTTAAGAGTGGATTATTTCTAGACGATGAGGTAATAGTAGTTTTTTATTTTTTAAGGTTTTTTTTACCATCAACATTTTTGGTTTACTGTTTTAAAGTTCTTTAAAATTGTTTTAAAAACAGAAAAATCACAGTAAGCTTGCTTTATGGAATTTTTATTGTAATTTTGCACAGCATTTAAAATTTCAAAGGATTAGTTAAAATTTGGAAAGAACAGTGCATTCACCTTGGCAATGGGAGAAACTAGACCTCGTTGTGGTTTTAGCCAACCATCTACAACATTTAGGAAAGGATTGCCTACCCAAAAGACATTAGTTTAATGACACAATATGAGTATTGTTCTGGGAAGTAAAACACTGTGATTAAACGTGTGCTAAAACTCTGCCACCCTTGGGGATTTGTTTGTCTTAACAAAGAGCGCTCAAGTCAGACATGGACAGACTTCGGTGCAGCACAACTTTTGCAAGTCTTGTCTTGACATCACCGAATACTTCTTTGACCTCTGAAGCCCTTCCGTGGGCAGCTGTTCACCCTGAAGACTTTCTTCCCCCGAGGAATCCGTCTTTGGAAGGTTTTGCACTGGGTTTTCCTCGGAAATCTCCTGTTCATTAGGCAGCTGGAAGCGGTTTCCTCTCTCAGCTATATGGAAGGGAAAAAACAATACTTCCTTAGAGAGCTCTGACAAAGGCAGCAACCAAGTTCTACTCTGGGGGAAATGCATTGGATTTCTGGAAGGAAATTGAATCTTGCAGTTGATTTTTTTTTTTAACGTTGGTCTGGGGTTTCAGAGAGATTAGATATTTTAGGGAGAACTCAGTCATATCCACCCTCCTCATTTACAGAAGAGGAAACGTGGGTGCAGAGAGGAGGAGTGACAGAACCAGTGTCACTTGGCCAGTTAGCAGCCAAGTCAGGGCTTGACTTCCGTTGCCGTGGCTACCTCTGCCACGGCAGAGTGTATTAGTTACATGCTATCAACGAAAACAATCAAACAAAAAATAATCCTGTGTATGCTCTGCAAAGCTGATCAGTAAGGAAGGAAGTGGAGATTTAAACCTCTATGTCTGAAAATTAAAAGTGGGCCCAACTGTTTTTATCAGTGTTGTTCCCGAGGTCCATGTATAAGCCTGTCTCACTTTAACTTCGTTCAAACTTACTTATCAGCACCTTAGCACACTGGCAAGCACCAGAAAAAATTTAGATGAATGAATGCTGATTGGTAAACCAGTAATGCATCAAATAAATAATGTATATGGGAAAATATCTGAAAACCTGTGAAAGGTTAAATAAACAGTATTATGAAGTCAGTGGTGTCGAAAGAGATAGCCTTATACAGACATACACTCCATTGCCCCACATATTTTAAAGATATTCAAAATGTATTTTTTCTATTGCATTCTGATTTGCCAGAGATTGATAAAATATGGTCAATCTGGTAAATTATGTTTACTCCCTTGAGATTAAAAATGCTTATTGTTTATTAACATCTAGTAACTATGAACCTCGCATTATTAAAGTAAGAATGGTAAGTTCATAATTTTTCAAGACATTAGTCCACCAAAATACAAAAACTCTGGGTCATTTTCCAAAATCTTTTTGTTTACCAGTCATTTTAAACCAAATTGAAACCTGTGAAGTTTTCATATCATATGTGTGGTTGCAACATTTATTCTGTAAACATGTTTTTCTTTTTTACTTTTATTATAAAACACAATTATTAAAATAGAATCTTAAATACATGATACGTCACACTTTAATATAGGATTAGCAGGAGAAAAATGCCAATTTCTGAGTTACTTGAATTGGAAAATGAAGAAATGTAGTGAAGTCACCCCCCTCTCTGTTTCTGAAACACATTAGGTTCACTCCCACCCTTAAAATTCTAAAATTCTGACAGTTCCTACTGCTAGAATTCCCATCCCACTCCCCATAACTCCCAAACCCTACACACCCTTAGGGCCTCTGTCAAATACCACCGCCTCCACGGTAGTGTCATTTATTACAACACACTACCACCATCTTTTCCCCACCTGAGACACAGTATAGAATAAACAGGAGACCTCAGCTCTGAAGCCAGAAAGACCTGGTTTGCTTCCCAACCACCCTGCTTACTAGCTGGGTGAACAAATTTGTCCTCAGTAAAATGGTAAATGGTGGTAATATTACTTACTTCAAAGGATCCTTATTGGAAGACTGAATGAAATGTTGCCCATGAAACTGCCTGGCATGTAATAAGTGCTCAATAAAAGTTAGATTCCTTCCTTCCATTCTTATTTAGCACCTGCCTGAATGCCAACTTATTATATTCTATAATTATCTGCATGTGAAAATCTTGCTGCTCCAACATGACCCTTGAAATCACATGCTTCTCTCTACCCACCCTCCCAGCACCTGCCATAGATGCTAAGCTCGTCGAAGTAGTTGTGCAATCAAATCATTTCAAGCTGGGGACTAAAGAAAACAAGGTCCTTATTTTTTGAAAGGAAGCTCACCTCCTTCCCAAGCCAAAATGTTTATTTTGATAATTAATCCCCCAGATTGATATAGAAGTGGCTTAGCAGTAACTAGAGAAACAGTTATTAAAACAAGTCTTAAAAAAATAATAATAAGTGAGGGAGTCATATGCATTCATGTTACCTTGCTGACCTTGTGGGTTCGACTCCAGGTGCTTTCTCCACCAGGAGCTGGCACAGATGTAAATGACAGTTCGTATGTACTCGAGCCCGCAGAGCTTCCTGGATTCTTCACTCTTCACTTCTGAGATGGCAAGCAGGAGAGAGAAGAGAAACAAAGTAAAAATGAAACCCCTCATTTTGCTGGGAATTTAATGAGAGTCTGATATAGTGAATATTGTCAAATCAAGTTTTGAAGTTGCCCTCACACTCTTGGCCAATTTATACGAAATTTCCTGACGTTTTATTGGTCAATACGTCATTTTAACAATATTTGCTAAGCACATAGGTGACACCATGAAGTTTTAAAAATGAGCTTTTACGATTATTGCTAGTTATTCAGTCCCTTCTGAACATCATCACTTACTATTAGCCGCATACGTGAGACAATTAACAGGATGCTGTCTTGGAAGACACTGTGGAAAACACATGGACTTTGAGAGTAGACAAGTATGAGATTCAGTGTCAGCCCTACCCCTTACTGAGTGACACAGGACAAGTTTTAAACATTTTAAGCTTCGATAATCATATCTATAGAATGGGAAAAACTATCTCATAAGGGATTTGTAAGTATTGAAAGCACCATCTATTTCAAAGCATTGAGAATGCACACTTAAGAATGCAGGTTCTCTTTGGGAGATTGGGATTGACATATATACACCTATATGCATAAAACAGATAACTAATAAGAACATGCTGTATAAAAAATACATAAATAAAATTAAATTTTTTAGAAAAAGAATGCAGGTTCTCATGTTTTAGGCTCGAATCCTGGTTTCCCACTTATCAGCTCTAGAATCTTTATCAAGATATTTAACATTCCCAAGCATCCTTCACTGTAAAATTGTGCTGATAGTAACTACTTCCTAGAGCTAATGAGATAATGTGCATCTTGCTTGGCAAAATAAACAGTCAATAATTATTGATTGCCTTCTTCCCTTACCATCCGGACAAAGTAGAAAGATAACTTTCCTTTAGTATTCAGGAGAATTTCTCTGACTAGAATCTTCCTTGTTATCCTTCACACTATGACTTTGGTATGCCTTTATCAACACACGTTTTTATAATAGAAAACTGAATTCATAATCTCAAATAGCTAAATAATGAAATTTCTCTTACAGTAAACCTTCTGAAAGCACTAGCTCTTGCAAAGCTTTTACCTAAACTGAAAATTCTAGAGTTTGAGATCTTAAAGAATTATTGTGTCGCTTTTTAGCAAACTGGACAAATAATTTTTTAGTTGATTTTGTTGAATCTTTGTGATATCTGGTTGAAAAAAATCACTTGAGCCTGTGGATCAATGTCATTTCACCCCTAATATTTGTGACATCACTGTTCTTCTGTAGGGAAGCTAGAAAACAGAACAAAATAATCTATGCTGTCATTGGACACATCTCTGACTCTGAAAAACAGACATATTATTTCAAAGAATTGATGCTTTCTTTATCTCTCTGGCTTCAGATAATGGATTAAGGGGTACAAGGTTTGAGGCAGGGAAAACAGAGAAAGGCTTTTGCAATAACTTAGATGAGATATGATGGTGGCCTAAACTAAGGTCATGGTAGAGAGGATGGGACAAATGGGTATTCAAACAATAGAAGGGCTTGGTACTGATTGGGCATCAGGGGCAATGGAGAGAGCAGCCAAAAGTGGTATTTAGGTTTCTGCCTTGCACAGCTGGGAGGTAGGGCGCCCATTTGCTAAGAAAGACACCAAAGGCTCAGGAATGGTTTTTGACATCAGACAGAGCTACCTTATCTTTTGATGGGTCAAAACTGCAGGTGAATCTGTGTCATTTATCAGCTCCAGAGGGACATCTGCATGACCAAGTCTAACATACTCACAACATCAGCAATTATTCAGCCATTTATTCCCAACTTCTTCCCTTCTTTGGAGACTTATATTGCCCACCTTGATAATGCCAGCTTTAACATAGCACTGCAGTAAAGCTGTCATCAGTGACTATGGGCCAGGTCAGGCTTCTGCAAAACCCAAGAGAGAAGCATTCAGACAAGGAATGACCCTACCCAGAGGTTAGATACACTCTGTTATCTCTGAACTCTGCCATCACCCTTACTTGATCTCCCAAGGCTCAAAATAGTCCCTTCTTCAGCCAGCTCTTAGGCCTCATCAGGACTCTTGTTAATTTGGGACGCAGGCGAGAGATCTGCGCAAGATCTGAGCTCAGCCTGTGACCAAATGGAGGCAAGCTAATCACCCATGTCAGTTATCCAGATGAAAAACCTATTGCCAGTAATGAAAGCCCCAGCTGCAGAGCTTCAAATTTAGGGGCTTCGTTTTCCCCATTTGTGAATTGAGAGAGTTGGATTGAATTACTTGAGAACTCTTTAAAAAAGAAAGAAAGAAAGAAAGAAAGAAACTCTTTTGAACTTGAAATTCTAAGTCTTGCTATAATTGGCTAATTCTGTTACTCCCCCCTCAAAAACTTTCAGTGGTTCGGCATTACCTGGAGAATAAAATCCAAACAGCCTGGTATTTAAGGCTCTCCACTCACATGCCCAAATATTACTCTTTCCACACACTTCAAGGTCCAACCAGCAAGGATAACTAAAATGAAAATTAATCTTTCTATCTCTTGACCAACAACAGTTTGTTGCTTATACCTCTAACTGGAGCCCTAATCCTCTATGTTCGGAGGTTAATGCAACTTTTTCTCCTCATTTTGTCTGTAACTCAGGTTACTACCTGGATATCTTCTCTGAGGTTTAGTTTCCTCCTTTGTGAGGAGACAATAATCTGCATTTTATGTTGTCATGAAGATGGAATGAGTTAACACAAGTAAAACACAATATATGATGCTTATTATATACTCAATAAATTAACAATGTCATATGCAATAGATTAGAAAATGTAATTTTGGGTCACTACTCGCTACTATGAATGTCTTTTTTTTTTTTTTTTTTTTTTTTTTTTTGCGGTACATGGGCCTCTCACTGTTGTGGCCTCTCCCGTTGCGGAGCACAGGCTCCGGACATGCAGGCTCAGTGGCCATGGCTCACGGGCCCAGCCGCTCTGCGGCATGTGGGATGTTCCCGGACCGGGGCACGAACCTGTGTCCCCTGCATCGGCAGGCAGACTCTCAACCACTCGCCACCAGGGAAGCCCTATTTTTATTACTTTTTTTAACACAGAGTTAGTACTGCTCATCCTTGGCTAATACTCATACTAACTGCTTCTGGAGGGTGTTTTCATCAATGGCACCACCATTCACTCAGCTATTCTTGTGGGTCATTCACAGCTCCTCATGCTCACTCACTCTTCACTGACTGAATCCTCCTGTACACACACATCCATTAAATCACCAAGTCTCATCAGTTCTACCTTCTATTGATAAATTTCCCTGTATTCTACCCACTGCTCTCTATCACCTCTGCCATGATCACAACTTTCATTTAGATTACTGCAATGGCCTCTCGCTTGGCCCTATATCTTTCATCAATCCATTCTCCACACTGCTGCCAGAATGATCTTTCTAAAACATGTGATTATTACCCACTTTGAAGACTCTTCAATTGTTTCCTATTTTCCTCAAGAAAAAGCAAAATTCCCTTAACATGGCCTGTAAGACCTTTCGTGAGCTGGCCTCTATTTGCAAAGGTCTTAGATACCCTCAAACTTTAAATGGTCCACCTATACCAAACACCTCAGAGTTTTTTGAAAGGTTCATGTTCTCTCTCTCTCTCTAGGCCTTTACACATACTGTTGTCTTCACCTAAAGCTCCTTTTCCTCCCCTCTTTAAAACCAGTTAATTTCTATTCTACAATTATCTGTAGAACCAATATTGAAATACCATTTATCTAGATAATTTTGCATAGTTTTATGGATAAAATTTTCTTACCATTCATTTTAGTGATTTTTAAAATGCCCTATCATTAAGAATTAAATGAGCAGCTGAAAATGTTTTTATTAACAATCTCATAAACAGTAATATTTAAAGTTTCATTTTGTATGGACAGAGAAGCTATTTTCTTTTTATGCATTTGTTGTTATTTGGGGCTTTTAGAAATTGTTAAAACAATAAATAATCAAACTATGTGTAATTTAGAAAATTCACTAAAACTATTATCAGTAAGTTGTGATGTAAGATCCCTAAAGTGTCCCGGGATCCTTTGTTCTTCCTGGTATAATGGCATCATATCTTTTAAAAGCTGGCTTATCCAAAGAAATCACAGACATGGTGAGAGTACATTTTTTTATGAGTTGCTCTGGATGCTACATAAATGTTTCATCAGTTTTTAAAAAAGCAGTGCTCATTTTAGAAGATTCATAACCATGTTTTTAGGTGTTCCGACTTAATGGGCATGTTCTGCTATTTAACCCAGGAATTAGTTTCATGTAAACTGTTAGCCTTTTAGTTTTATCACCAACTAGGTATGCCAACCTAAGCAAATGAAGGCTAATAGCCTAGTAAGTGTTCTACGGTTCTGAAGGCCTGAACAAACAAGACACGAAGCCCAGATGTTGTATAAAGGAACAAATGAGGTCATAAGCACAGTCTATATCTCCTGAAGGAGGAGTAGGGCCTTGGCAAGGACACAGCCAGCTGCTAAGGGCAAAGAGGTTCTCAGATCAAGAAGTGGGGATGTGGTCTGGGATAATCAAAATGAGAACTGCTATTTTTGAGCAACTACTTCATACCAGGCATCTTGCTAAGTGCTTTCCGCTGGAGGAAAATTGTGCCCCAAATTGTCAGTGAGAATACAATCTCACAAAGCATCAGTAATACTCACCTAAAGAAAGCGATCATAGATTTGTTCTTAGCTTTTGTCTTGAGGGGGAAAATGGATTTTATCCTGTTGTAGAACCAAAAAGAGCTATGACCTGTGTTTAGCAACTTTCAAGGCTCATTTTATGCTTTATATGTTTTCCACCATTAAAATGTTTTTACCCTCTGTGATGTTAAGACATTTTGTTAGGATGTTGAGGAAATCATATGTAAAATATTAGATCATGTTATAGTATGGGACAAGCATGGAGCCAACATCACTTACATTAATTTGACAATTCATTTACTCAACAAATATTTGTGGTAATAACTACTCTGTGGAGGTGCTGTTCTAGGTGTTGAACATACAGTAGTGAGCAAAACACATAGCCCCTGCCCTCAAGGAGCTTACAGTCTAGGGCTGGAGGCAGACACTATGAAAATGACCACAGAAATATTTAGCACAGCAGGTATGAATGTCAACTCAGAAACCTAGGTATCCAAGAAATAGATTTTCTATAATTCAATTTCTAACTCCAAGTCTTCATTCCAGTCAGCTGGCAGAAATAAACCACACATACAAAAAGTTAATGTCCGTATCTCTCAGAGTTGGTTTTCTTCCATTTCCCAGGATATAATTCTAGTATCTTACTCTGTGCCAAGGCCCTTCCATCACCAAAGCGCTGCTTCTTGCTGGATCATTAACCATCCTCAGTTGCCTGGCTTTTTCAGTTCCTGTGCTTCTTTGCACATTGCTCATTCCATGGAGAATGGTTTTTTGAGGTTGACTATGGTCCCTCCTAGGTCTTACTACTTCCTGAACAATGCTTTTCAGAAGTAGGACATGGGTCCCCTCTGCTCTGTGGATCCACGGGCCTCTCTCTTTTCTTCATTTCCCCTTCCTCTCCAGCCCTGCAGAAACTTCACATTTCCCTTCATGTTCAAGATGCTTGGAGCAAATTTAGCCTGGCTGGGTGAGGTCCTGTAGGAGGGAGCTCAGAAGGGGCTCTTCTGAGAAGATGAGATATGAACTGAGATCTGAAGGGTGAGTGAAGAGCTAACACACTGAAGGGGAGTGAGGAGAGAGGAGGAGAGTACTCCCAGCAGAAGGGGTCCATATGGCAATGTCTAATAGCAGAGGAAAAAAGCTGAGTAAAACTAAGTTACTAGCATTATGATTTAGGGGTAAAACCTTAATTATAGAAGAATATGTACTCATGTTTTGGTGTATGAGACCTCAGCAAACTATATAGGCATGAACCATTGACAACACAATAGTGGATAATGTATAAGAACTGTTCAAAACCTTGGGTTTGAGTTCAAGTCCGACCAGTCACCAGCTCTATGATCTTTGGCAAAATATATCACCTCTTTAAGCCTTAATTATATCATCTGGAAAGTAGAGATTATGATAATAATACAACTGCTTGCCCTACCTGTCTCATAGGATCAATGTAAGGGTATAATGCGACAGTGGACTTGAAGATGTTTTGCAAACTGCAGAGAACTTTAACAGGTACACTGTTACTAACACGTTGATAACAATTATTCACAGTACAATTCAACATTTTTAGAGAGACTCCTATTGAGACAAAGCAGCAAATACTAAATGTTCTACTTCTCATTTATTATTGTATGTAACCACACAGAGGTGAAATAAATGAACACACTAAATACGATGTACAACTATATACTAGAGAATACAATCTTCCTCCCCTACAGAAGTTGGAAGAGCAGCTAACAATTTACTCTCAGGCAACAGTTTAACTTCTCTCTGAGAGATGCCTGGCAGAGAATGACCAAATGCAAGAATGCATACCTAGCACAAAATAGGAGCCTAAAGTTAGCCCAGTCACCACTCCCTCCTTAGGCCCTTAACCAGCCCATTGGTATTTTGTGTGTGTGAGTGTGTGTGTTTAAAGATAAAACAAGATGGCTAACAACTGAGCAGAATTCTCATTCAATTCTTAACATTTTATGGTAAACTCTACATGTTATCAGGAAATGAAAATTAAAACAATAATGAGGTACCACTACACACCTATTAGCATGGCTGAAATCTGGAACACTGATAATATCAAAGCTGGCGAGGATGTAGAGCAACAGGAATGCTCATACATTGCTGGTGGGAATGAAAAATGGTATAGCCACTTTGGAAGATGGCTCAGGGTTTTGTTTTGTTTTTTTACAAAACTAAACATACTCTTACCATACAATCCAGCAATTGCACTCCTTGGTATTTTCTCAAAGGAGTTGAAAACTTATTCCACATAAAAACCTGTACAAAGATGCTTATAGCAACTTTATTCATAATTGCCAAAATTTGGACTCAACCGAAATGTCCTTCAGTAGGTGAATGACAAACTGTGGTACATCCAGACAATGGAATATTATTCAACACTAAAAAGGAATGAGCTATAAAGCCATTAGCGGACATGGAAGAACCTTAAATTCATATTACTAAATGAAAGAAGCCAATCTGAAAAGGCTACATATCGTATGATTCCATACAATGGAATAGGTTCAGTTCAGGATCAAGTTGCCCAGGATCCAAGAAGAATAAAATAGCTTTATTTTTCATTTAGGCCTGATGAGCAATGAGAATAGAACATGTGAAAATTTTTTAAGATCAAAAATATATAATAAAAAGACACAGTTTTTTCAATTAGGTTTTATTTTATTATACAAAGCATTATGCAAAGTCCAAATCTTTTTAAAAGACAAAGAGTTAATGATTTACATGAGCAGAAAATTTATAATCCTTATAACCTGACTTTAGCTTTCAGTCCACCTAAAAATTACCTTGCTTTTGTTTAACGGATGGTTCCAAAGAAATGGACACTGATAATTCCCACTGCTGCTCTGATTCCATTCTCACTTTTAATATTATTTTTCAGACAGTTTAGTCAGTTTCAAGTGCCTTATCCTCTCCTCTCCACTTAGAATGCTTTATAGAACAGGCTATACTGTCCTATGGTCTCAGTTAACAAACTGCAGGACTTTTTAAGACAAACAGCATGGAACAGACAGTTAGCAATCTATATTTGGAGGCGTTGCTGCCTCCCACTCCTCCAATTTCCACAAGCTTGCTCTAGAACCCTTCACAAAATAACATCCTGATGCAAACTACAGACCAGGGACTTCTATTTTATCTCTGGGCCCACTTAAGTCTGGGCTTAAAACCCAGAGCAGATTCTGAAGGATGCAGAGGAGGATGCCCTGATGTGTCCCAGACTAATTCTCTCTGAATTGAGTGTATGATGCCTGCTGGCCAAACAATGCAATTCTGACATTTATTGTCATGTCTTTTGTTTGTCAAATAGTCTAACAATATTCTATAGTTTCAGCTCTCAGATCTAAGAGTATAAAATTCTTATTTAAAATTGGGTATGAAAATCCAGTATTCTCACAATACTAACACCTGCAAAATTCATAAACCCTGGAAAACACAGCTCAGAAAGCAGAAGATTTAAAAGTGTATGGAACTTTGTCTTAATAAAGATTCTGGTTTAAATAATTCTAATACTTTCCAAGCTTTGCTTCTAAAGGTATAACAATTTCTAACTTATCTGGATATTTTATAAGTACATATATGTACTTGGACTATGACTAAGAAAAAGAATAGAAATAAATTTTTTAAAATTAAGAAAAACCCAGTAAAACTCTTACAATTAGCTTAAATCACAAACTAATCACATTTTCTGAAGTAAAAGTTCATTAAGTTTATATTAAATTTAGATGGAAGTTATACATCAAATATTGTGTTCTATAATCAAAATCCCAGCTCACTGCATACAAACCAGACTATTGGATATTAAACACTGTTCCTTTAAACAACAACAAAAAAGATACTACTGATGATGAATTATGCTTTGATTTGACTTGGGCCCAAGCAAAGTATCTATTATATCTCCCTGAAAAGAAAAAAAAAAGTCACACAATTACAATGCAATAAAACACAAATTGAGAGGTAAAGTAGTCTTTAAAATGCCATTTAAAATTTATAAGCTAGTGATACACATATAAAGGGTATCCAATAAGATTGTAAAATGAAACAAACCAAGGTAAGTTTAAATAATAACATTTACTTCCTAGTATGAACCTGCTCTTTCCTATGAGAGATTCTCTTAACGAAGTTTGAAAAACAATTATAAGGATTCAGTAAAGGGACAATTTTGGCAGCTCCTGTTTAGCTTTAATGCCTAAATCTGTTTTCTCATCTGTAAAATAACTTTTAGTGTTGATGCTATCTTAAGCTCTTTGTTGATCTGTAGTGTTTGATTTAGAGAGAGTAAAATGTCTGAATTTCTATGTGGATTTTGTATTTCATTTAATAATAATGATCTTTGTACTAAAAGGGTAAATGAAACCAAAGATGGGAGGTGAGTTTTCAAGAAAGACATAGTGAAAAGATGGGAATTGGAAGCAGAAGACTAGAGTCTATCACATATAGGTGATCTTGAGGAAATCACTGATATCTGGGAATCTTAGTTTCTTTGAATGCATAATGGAAATATTAACATCCACTTCCAAAAACTGTTGTAAGAGGTGAATGAGCTAATGTAGGTGAAAGTGTTTTATAAACTCTAAAGAGTTATAAACACCTTAGATAATACATAAGTCAGTTCCTGTCTTTTAACCTATACTATACTCTTTGGTACTTCCCCATCCTTTAAGCTGTGACACATCAAATCAGTTGCTAAGTTGCTTCTCAAACCCACCTAAGTCTAGTTCAGTCTGTCACTTGGGCAAACGTAGTAGATCATTACTGTAGTTTGTTCACAGTTGTATTCTTAGTGCCTAAAACAGACCCTGTCTTATAGTGTATACTCAGTAAATATTTATTGAATGAACAGTCTATTTTTTCTGTCTTCAGTGTCTCTCAACATTAATGTGTGTACACACACACACACACACACACGTGTGTGTGTGTTTATATTTTTGACAATTTCACTTATCTTTTTGTTTTCCCTTTAATTTGGGAAAAAATGTACACTCAAAAGTACAGAGGAAAAGATGGCAAACATTTGTATATTGAAACATAAGAGTAGATATAGTATTTAGGAGTGATTCTCTACAGGCTGCCTCCAGAAAAGGAGTTGGTTTGTGCCACTGAAATTAGCTTCTGCCAAGTGCTTAAGCCATAATTCTGTTCGATGCAAGACTTAGGCCCCCATCAACCAAACCCCATCACACCAGGAGAGGAGTTGGTGCTTCAACAAACAATAAATGCTAATGTGGTGGTAAATCCTGTCAACAGCTAGCTACATCACAAAGTTATAACTGCAAGGCTTGGACCCCAACTGCCTGTTCATGTCAGGCATCAGGCTGATGTTACCCCTAACCATGAGCCCTGAGTCAGTAGGATAGGGCTAGAGCCAATGTTCTGCCATGTCCTATCACAATAATACTCTGACCCTTGATTACATTGGGAGGGTCCAGAGTTTCAGAAATTATGTCACTTAAAACCTCCTCCACAGCCCAAGGATCAAAGTCCTTCTCCTGCTGTGCAAGGCCACAGGAAGTGATGGGCAATGAGAATATGAGTGGGTGTTGTGGTCCTAAAATTGCTATTGATCCCTTCTCCGTGGGTTTTCCTCAGTGAACCCTGCTCCAGTACACTTTATGGGTGGGCTGTCTGGTACTTCGCCTTTGTGAAACACATATTTACCCCAAATCAACAAACATCGTCTTTGCCTTGAATATTTTCTAATAAAAGAAATAAAATTTTACTGATGAAATTCTCTTTGTACCCTTCCCCAATCCTATTCTTCCCTCATCTTTCACTTCCCAGAGGCAGCCTTTATCATAAATTTGATGTACATCTTTCCTATATAGTGAAATCATATGACTTCCAAAATTTTGATTAACTCTTGGTTAAAATTAATGAAGAAATTGTAGGTCATAATGTTACTCGGTAAGACATCTTGATGGGAAATAATGGTTTGACATTAATTACTTTGAGACTTTAAATTACTTTTATGATTATAATTCTTCTCTGAAAAGCTAAGGAGGAAGCGTATCAGTTAAGCTTGTGGTTAAAAACCTGATTAATAATTTTTTGTTTAATCTCTCAGAAATATAACCCTGAACCTTTAAAATATAATGGCCAAAGAGAATGAAAAACTTATTTGTATTAGGAAATTGTATTTATTTACTAATGTATGGAATATATTTGTTAAAAGAAAATTTTGCTCAGCAGCACTGAAATCATTAACACACATGCACACACACACACGTTTGTCGAAAACATTCAGACTCTCTGAGCTTAGCCTTCTGCTTACAGAGCATACTGCTCAAAATAAAAGATGTCTCTGATTCAAATCAAAACAAAAATGAAACATTTTTCTTTCACATTCCAGTCTATATTCTTTTCTTTTACTAACTATAAATAGAGCCAGTAAAGGACATAATTTTGATTTTTGTGTTTAAATAATATTACATAAATCATAACATATTGTATTTACCTTCCTGCAATTTGCTTTTGTCACTCAACACTGTGTTTTTTAAGGTTTATTCAAAATTTGTCATATTGACACATTGAAATATATATCATTTAAACTTCTGTATTGTAATCACTCATGTAATTATGCCATATTTTATTTATCCAGTCTCCCACTGATGATCATTTAGATTGCTTCCAATTTATCAATGTAGAAACAAAGCTGTTATGAACATTCTTTTCTCATTTGCATGTCTTTCAGACCACTACCAACAAATTAAACAAAGCCCTGGGAGATATACAGAATCCAAACAGATGTCATTTAAACATCAAGAACAATTATAGTCCTACCAGATAGGAAAACTGTAGTAATTTAGAATTAATGACACAGTCAATAAATGAACTGAAATGAATCAAGTAATGCAGCAACACATTCAGGGTTGCAGACTTCCATGAGAAGATGGAATATGCTGGTAATACATAATTAGACTTGAGGAGACACGGGCTTTGAGACGATTCCATATGGAGGGCATTGACAAATCAACTGTAAAATAGGGCTCAGCCTGGCAGCCAAGGTAGTCTGGAAAATGCCCTTAAACATCTACCGTCAATATGCATCTCAGCCAGTTGAGAAAATAATCTCCAAAGCTACCTGGAATGTTTCACTTGTTTCTTTATTGGGGAAACATATTTTTAGCCTGAGAAGAATAAAAGTTGTGTATAGAAATAATGTAGCAAATCAAACAGGTAATTTTAATACTTTTGTATTAAGGAATTTGTACATATTTGGAATTTTAAATATTCATTACATATAAAAGAATTTGTCATATTTGATTGTCTAACAAATAAATTTGTGATTCTAATTTTAATGTGTGATTAGATAACTGATTTAGACTTGTAATCATAGATTTAAATATTATTAACTTGTAAAGAGCATGGAAACATTTAGGAAAGTTTAAGATTCAGCATATTCAATATTTTAAATACATTAAATTAATAAAAAGTCCTTAAGTATCTGAGATTTGTTGGCCCTAAGACAATTGAAGTACTTAAAAATCCAATATATTAAATCCATAAATGTAATTTAAAGAATTTAAAGAAATTTAATTGTTACAAAACCTCACTTAAAAGTAGGTATTAAAGTTTCCTAGACTTAGAATAATAAAATATATAATCTAAATGTAAGAGCTTAAGGTGACCTAAAGTTTTTTTAAAATTTTGTAACATATTTGAATGTGAATGTTTGAAATGAATCTAGACTGAGTAATCTTCTCTATGTCTAAAAGAAACATTAAAAAAAACTCACATTGCTACCTTATACATGTTTCCTGGTACACATGTGCAAGAGAATCTTGACATATTCCCATGACCCTTGCATAACAATTCCTGGGCTTCCCTGGTGGCGCAGTGGTTGAGAGTCCGCCTGCCAATGCAGGGGACACGGGTTCGTGCCCCGGTCTGGGAAGAGCCCACGTGCCGCGGAGCGGCTGGGCCCGTGAGCCATGGCCGCTGGGCCTGCGCTCCGGAGCCTGTGCTCTGCAACGGGAGAGGCCACAGCAGTGAGAGGCCCGCGTACCACGAAAAAAAAAAAAAAAAAAAAAAGAATTCCTAGTTCCCTACAACTCTGCTAATACTTGATATTGGCTAATATTTTAATTTTTGTAAATCTGATCAATATGAACTGGTATCTTGTATAACTTTAATTGCACATCCCCTCATTATTAGTGAGAATGAATATTGCTTCACAAGTTTATTTGATAATCTAGTTTCCTCTACTCTGAGTTAATATTTTATACGTTGCCTATTTAAAAAATTGAGTTCTTATTGTTTTGTAGGAGTTCTTTATACATTTTGGATATTAAATGTCTTTTATATATCTTGGAAATTTCTTCTTCCAATCTGTTTCATTTAACTTGGCATATGGAATCCTGAACAGAAAATGTTAATTTTGACATAATAATCATACAAAGAATAATTGAGATTTATTGAGAGCTTACTATGTGCCAGCAACAGTTCTAACCACTTTGCACATATTCACTCAATCTTTTTTTCACTCAATCTTTTTTTTTTTTGCGGTATGAATATTCGGTATGAATATTCATACCACAAAAAATATGCGGTATGAATATTCACTCAATCTTTTTTTTTTGCGGTATGAATATTTTCATTGAATGCAAAAATATCTTGCATTCAATGAAAATATTAAAATGTTTTATATGGAAAAAATAAGCCATTAGGGGTGCACATCTCAGAGCAGACTAAAATTGTTATGTAAGGAGACCAATGTATTTTTAAAATTACTTTATGTAGTGTAATGATTTGTAAAATGGATAAGTAAAAGACTAAAATTCATTCATGATCCTACCCCTAAAAAATAATGCTTCTAATATGTTGAATTTTTCTCTAGTTTTTCAATGCATATTTATTCAAAAACATCTATTGACTAACTACTACAAGCCAGACACTGTACTAGGTCACAGGGATATAGCCCAGAGCAAAAGAGACAAAATTCACTGTTTACGTGGCACTTACAATCTAGCTGTGGAAGACTAGCAATTAACAAAATAAATCAATAAAGAATATGGTATATACCAAGTAAGTGTTACTGCGAAAAATAAGTTATGGAAGAGTATTGAATAGGGAGTGTGGGCAAGAGTAGAGGTTGCAATTTTAAATAAGGTGGCCAGTGAAGACTTCACTGAGAAAGTGACATTTCAGCAAAGACTTGCAGTGGGTAGAGGAACAAACTGTGTGGATTTTAGGGAGAGGGAATGACAAGTACAAAGTCCCAAGCAAGCTAGTATGTATGTAGGTAGGTATTCTCTGTTTGTTTTCTTGCTTGTTTGTTTGTTTAACATTTATAGTCCATATGGTTGGGGTAGAATTGCACCTCTGACATGTGCCCCAAATCTAATCAGCACATCTGACTTTCCTGGTCATATTTCCCTCTGGTTCGATATTTAGATTGTTTCCTTTTTCTTTTTCTCTTTTTTTCTTTCATTTTCTTTTTCTTTTTTCCTCATCCCATCACAAAATATGCTATAACTCATTTCTTTGATTGCCTTTATGAATATTTCTGTAGGACAGAGTCTCAAAAGTGGACAATTCTGGTTCAGATTGCCAAATTGCTTCCAAAGAAGTTATTCCAATTTCTATTTCAACCATCAGTATAGGAGAGGACCTATCTTATCAAATTTTTGCCAGGAATAAGTAGTCCAATTTAAAAAAAACTTTGTTAATTTGATATATGAGAATGGTATCACATTTTAATTTAACAATTTTTTATTAGTGAGGTTAAATTTTTAAATATATTTACTAGCCATTTTTTGTGAATGAACTGTTCCTGACCATTACTCATGCTTCTATTGGAGTCTTAATGTTTTTTCTTATTGATTTGTACATATTTTTAATATTTTTAACATGTTGATATATTCATGATAATAATTACCAGATTACTCCTTAAAATAGAAATGTAAACATAAACAGAAAAAATTGAAAAGCTGTCTTGAAAATAATGGGCATCTATATGGTATATATACAATGGAATATTACTCAGCCATAAAAAAATAAAATTTTGCCATTTGCAACAACATGGATGGACCTGGAGGGCATTATGCTTAGTGAAGTAAGTCAGAGAAAAATAAACACTATATGTTTTCACATATATGTGGAATCTAAAAAATAAAACGAATGAATGTAGCAAAACAGAAACAAGACTCATAGATACAGAGAACAAATCAGTGGTTACCAGTGGGGAGAGGGGAGGGGAAAGGAGCAGATAAGAGAAGGGGATTAAGAGGTACAAATTACCAGGTATAAAATAAATAAGATACAAGGATATAATGTACAACACAGGATATATACCCAATATTTTATAATAACTTTAAGTATACTCTATAAAAATATCAAATCACTATGTTGTACACCTGAAACTAATATAACATTGTAAATCAACTATACTTCAATTTAAAATTTTTTTTAAACAATAAATAAGTAAATATATAATTACATAAATAATTCTTAAAATAATGGGCATCTAGTAATACGGATTTGCTTGTCAAAGTTTTACAACAAAGTTTTGATATTTGAAAATCAGAGTAAGGGAAGAGGATAATGCTAAACCAACAGAAACAAATGCCAATTTCAGGAACACTGGATAATATCTAAAAATATTTTTTGTAAAAGTCTTTGAATATTTGCAGTAAGCAGTCCCAACCATATACTAGGGACAATTTTAAGTTCTTTCATATAATATTTATAATTATTCTGCCCAACAACATTATTTAATTTTACAGATAGAGAACGTGAGACTCAAAGAAAATAAGCCTAGTAGGGGCCACGCCTAGTAGGTAGCAACTCTTGGGACTTACATTCTTTCCATTGCACCACACTTAACATACGTTTAAGAAATGTAAATCTCTTCCATGCCACAAAATTACAACTGAATAAAATCATAGAATGACATAAATTTTGACTTTTGAGTCTTACCCGGTTAGAGTCCAAAGCAGGGGGCATATTTCTTAATTCATACACAGCAACTTGTCCATCACTGTCTCCCACCAGAAGGCAATCTGTTTGCTTAGTGAAGAGAACAGTTGTGAACTTGATTCCAGGGTTAGCAACATTCACAATCAGAGGGTCCAAACTGTAATGAAATATTTTATTTGTAAATTTAGTTGTTGTTAATATGTTCTTTTTAGATATGGACTAAGAGAAATCTGAGATATTTGTGATTTCATGTAACAAAAACGAAAAGCTTCTTTATGTGTTTCCAAAAGCAAAAAAACTGCTTCTGACTCCTTATTCAATCAAAACTTTCATTTTTTCAATAAACTAATTTCAACGAAATAAATTAAAGCAGTTCACAATTAAGATGTGAACTCATAATTTAAACTCCCATGATAAGTAATTTTATGCATTAACTTGGCTAGGCTGTGGTATCCAGTGTTTGGTCAAACACCAGTCTACACGTTGCTGTGAAGTATCTTTTTTTTTTTTTTTTTTTAGATATGATTAACTTAAATCAGTAGAATTTGAATAAAGCAGATTACCCTCCGTAAAGTGAGTTGGCCGCATCCAATCTATTGAAAGCCTTAAAAGAAAAGACTGAGGTCCCTGAAGTAGAATAAAATTCTACCTCCAGACTGCCTTTGTACTCAATACTGCAACATGGACTCCTCTGATGGAAATTCCAGGTTGCCAGCCTGTCATGCCGGCTTGGGACTTGCCAGGTCCCACAATCATGTGAGCCAATATTTTTAAATCTCTCTCTCTCTCTTTATTGGTTTAGTTTCTCTGAAGATCCCTAATACAACTCCTTAAATAATAAATGTCTCTTAACAGAAGGATGTTTTGATCCAAATGAACCCCTCCCTGGAACATAAATGAATCTCGGGCTTCCCTGGTGGCGCAGTGGTTTAGAATCCACCTGCCTATGCAGGGGACATGGGTTCAAGCCCTGGTCCGGGAAGATCCCACATCCCTGTGGAGCAACTAAGCCTGTGCGCCACAACTACTGAGCCTGTGTGCCACAACTACTGAGCCCACATGCCTAGAGCCCGTGCTCTGCAAGAAGAGAAGCCATGGCAATAAGAAGCCCATACATCACAATGAAGAGTAGCCCCCGCTCACCGCAACTAAAGAAAGCTCGCAGGCAGCAACGAAGACCCAACGCAGCCAAAAATAAAATAAAATAAATTTATTTAAAAAAATTAAAAATTAAATTAAAAAATAAATGAATCTGAACAAGATCGAAAACCTTGTTCAAACGTTCTCTGAACAAGAACCTTTCCTACTCTTGGTTATCCAAAGTAATCCATTGACACCCTTATAAAATAAAAGCAGCAGTCACTTGCATACTTCTGAAGAAATGTTGCCCTGGGAACTACAATTTTACTAGAAAAAATAAAATCAGAGGTAGGATCATTTAAGTAGCCACTTTCTACCTTAGTCATCTCATACTCAAAAATAAATTGCTTTGTGTTGTAATCCTTGATTTTGGGGTCAAACTGTTTTATAGAACAAGCCATGATGAAAATTTCCAGTTACTAAATTATTAATCTCTAGGAAAAAATTTGCAATTAATAATAAACCCATTGAATTTTATGTCATTTATTTTAAACAAGAATGCATTTCCATGCTTCATCTGCTAATAACTTGCCTAAAGATCTATAATATTTTCCAATATTGAAATATTGATTGAATAAGTATTACAGAACCATTAAACACTTTATTCCAGCATTGTATAAACTTTCATATTAAAAAGGATAGATGGCCTAGATGGCACTCTCATAACTTTGGTGTAACACTTAAAATAAGAAATTTTAATTAAATGCATGCCCCTTCAAATATGTTTTAAAGCAAGGTAAGAGAGTAAGCAAATATTATAAAAAATACTTATTTTGCTCCCTTTCTTTATCTTATTATAGAAAGTCTTTAGTTAATTAGACACAATTAGAACAGTGCCTCTCTGCATTCTTCCATAAACCAGGCAATGACAAAGAATTCAAGCTAGTTATGATATCCTATATCAGCCTGTAAAAGTTTATGGAGAGGGCTTCCCTGGTGGCGCAGTGGTTGAGGGTCTGCCTGCTGATGCAGGGGACACGGGTTCGTGCCCCGGTTCTGGGAAGATCCCACATGCCGCGGAGCGGCTGGGTCCGTGAGCCATGGCCACTGAACCTGCACGTCTGGAGCCTGTGCTCCGCAACGGGAGAGGCCACAACAGTGAGAGGCCCGCGTACCGCAAAAACAAAAAGTTTATGGAGATGGAGTAAGGTAATCTATTTTCATTCAAATATTTTTCATTCAAATATTTTTAAATGACATATGGTATAAGTAATTAACATTAATATATTATTCTATTTTAGAATATGGTAATTTCAAGAATTATCTGGGTGTTTTAAATGTGCTCTGAAATGTTGGCATGTTATTTCAGTGTTTCCATTTAAATTGCTCTTGTAATATTTTTGCACAAAAAGGACTAAGAAAGACTATTTTGGTTGAAGAAAAGGAAAAAATAATTTGTTCATATTTTAATGTCTTCTGTGGAAACACTAGGGATGAATTTTGTTGGTACAGTTATTAATTCAGAATATTTGAAACAGTAGTGAACAGCTGACAAGAATTAAGCAAACATAGATATTGAAAAGTTAAAACACCTTCTTTCCACGTGAATGTTTTGCAAACTTTTTCCCCATGTCATAATTTTATACTACATTCCTTGTTTTTCTTAAATAAAATAATACTTTGCAAGTTCAAAACTATATTTATTATCCTGGCATATCTCTTTATTCACAAAGGACTCTCACAGTGTAAACTATTACTTGTCTTAAAGTAACTACAGTTCTCTCTAACCAATGTCAGTACTATCAGGTATCATTTAGATTGAACTGCTTCTATTAGAAATAACTCCAAGAAAAATATTAACACTTACGTGCTGAAGTGAAGGTCCCAAACCTCCACTCTGCTCTCGTTTGCAGCTGCAAATATATAGGATGATTTTGGAGACCAAGCAACATCATAAACAACATAAGTAGTTGGATAAAAACTCAAAAATGGCTTAAGATTCTCATGTTGCCATATAATAATGCCCCAATCTGCAGAACAGCTTAAGAATACATCATGACAAAATGGATTCCATGCTATTTTATACACTGGACCCTGGAATTAGAAAAATAAATTAAAATACATAGGTAAGTAGGATTTAACCTCTTATACTTTAAACTTGACCAACAAATTAAAAATGCTCAGATTTCTAAAACCTTATACACCATGTAATTATTGTGTGGGTATTATTATAGCTGAAAATAAGGCCATAAATTGAATCTCTTCCTTAAATTACGCCATTCAGAAACATAAAAATATAGTTGCTACAATACTCACTAAATATTAATACATATTATACTACTTTTAAAAATATAAGGAATGTTAAGGAAAATAAATAGAAATAAGGGAGAAAATGAAGAAAGCATAGTTGGAACAATCATAAAAAATGTAGAGAATAGGTATATGCCAGAGACAATTTCACTCTGGGATCAGCATGTCAACATAAGCAAAGTCGCTTAGAAACAAATAAAAATTGTGGCTTCTGCAACTGGCAAGAAGAAATCAAGGATACCTAGAAGCCAAATTAAATGACCCCCATGTTATTGGTGTTTTCTGTATAAGAAAGCACTTAATTCAAGCTGGTATTTTTAACTCTGAAGTTGTAAATTATTGCATAAAAAAATGCTGTGCCTAATGATACTATCTTTTTCAGAAATATTGCAAGATAAAATTTTCCATACCTACTATAATTAAACTAACCTTGTGTCCTCTGTAGGTAGCTAGATATTGCTCATTATATGAACAAGAACATTTGTGAATATGACCTTCTTCAGTGCCAGCCAAATAGATATTTGTGTCCTATAACACAAAAAAATCAAAATGCATTTGCTTGTGATATATTAGTAAATGTGCTAAATAGAAGATTAGATGATTCAATATCTCTTAGAGACAATTCAAGAACCAAACTAGAAATACTATCTAGAAGACAGTTGATTGTTGTCTTTTTCTTTCTATCATGATTTTACAATAATTAAATTACCTTGAAGGACTACTGTGCAAAGAAAATACAGACATTTTTCTTTGCTGGAATAAAGGGTAGAAATTTGCATCCTGTCTAGAAATTACATGAACAAACACTGGCTTAAAATGAGGAAGAAACTTTCTAACATTTAGAGCTACCTGACAATGGAACTAACAATCCAGGGAAATAGTAAGTGTTCTTTCATTTGAACTAGTCAAAGAGAAGACAAATGACTTAACAATAACTATTTATGTACATAATGCTGAAGAAATTATTCTTGCTGGGAATGAGAGATTGAACTAGATGGAGTCTCAGACATCTTTTAACTCTAAATGTATGTAACAAATAGGGATTTAAAATGTAGTTTCTACAATGAAGTCATAATCAAAAAGTCTGAAAGTCAGTGCTCTAAGTCCTGACTATGTAGTGTCAGCCTCACCTGGGAGCATTGTGCAGTGGCAGAATTTCAGGCCCTGTCCCAGACCTACTGAATCAGAATCTGCATTTTAACAAGATTCCCAAGTAATTTGTAAGTACACTGAAATATGAGACCCACTGCTTAGCATACACCAGAACTTAAGAATGCAATTACTAGGTTATGTTGTATATGTAGTTTAAATTACACAATAAAGTATACTGTTTTTCCCAAAGTAGTACTACCGATTTACATTCAGCAATATATAAAATTTCCCTTTGACACACATTCTCTTCAATAGTTTGTTACATCAGAAATCTTAAATTTTGCCATTCTATTAGGTATAAAATTATTTACACCTAATGGTTTTAAGTTCCATTTATATGGATATTAACAAGGTTGAGCACATTTTTATAAATAAAGAAAAAAGAATGAAAAGAATTGAAAACAGTCTCAGAGACCTCTGGGACAACATTAAACGCACCAACATTCGAATTACAGGGCTCCCAGAAGATGAGAAAAAGGAAGGGACTGAGAAAATATTTGAAGAGATTATACTTGAAAACTTCCCTAATATGGGAAAGTAAATAGTTAATCAAGTCCAGGAAGCACAGAGAGTCCCATACAGGATAAATCCAAGGAGAAACAAGTCAAGACACATATTAGTCAAACTATCAAAAATTAAATACAAAAAAAAATATTAAAATCAGCAAGGGAAAAACAGCAAATAACATACAAGGGAATCCCCATAAGGTTAACAGCTGATCTTTCAGCAGAAACTCTGCAAGCCAGAAGGGGGTGGCAGGACATATTTAGAGTGATAAAGGGGAAAAACCTACAACCAAGATTACTCTATCAGCAAGGATCTCATTCAGATTTGATGGAGACAAGCAAAAGCTAAGAGAATTCAGCACCACCAAACAAGCTTCACAACAAATGCTAAAGGAACTTCTCTAGGCAGGAAACATGAGAGAAGGAAAAGACCTACAATAACAAACCCAAAACAATTAAGAAAATGGTAATAGGAACATACAGATTGATAACTACCTTAAATGTAAATGGATTAAATGCTCCAACCAAAAAATATAGGATGGCTGAATGGACACAAAAACAAAACCCGTATATATGTTGTCTACAAGAGACCCACTTGAGACCTAGGGACACATACAGACTGAAAGTGAGGGGATAAAAAAAGATATTCCATGCAAATGGAAATCAAAAGAAAGCTGGAGTAGCAATTCTCATATCAGACAAAATAGACTTCAAAATAAAGACTATTACAAGAGACAAAGAAGGACATTATGTAATGATCAAGGGATCAATCCAAGAAGAAGATACAACAATTGTAAATATTTATGCACAAAACATAGGAGCACCTCAATACATAAGGCAAATTCTAACAGCCATAAAAGGGGAATCGACAGTGACACAATCATAGCAGGGGACGTTAACACCCCACTTTCACCAATGGACAGATCATCCAAAATGAAAATAAGTAAAGAAACACAAGCTTTAAATGATACATTAACCAAGATGGACTTAATTGATATTTATAGGATATTCCATCCAAGAAAACAGAATACACTTTCTTCTCAAGTGGTAATTCTCCAGGATAGATCATATCTTGGGACACAAATCAAGCCTTGTAAATTTAAGAAAATTGAAATCATATCAAGCATCTTTTCCAACCACAGTGCTATGAGACTGGATATCAATTACAAGAAAAATTCTGTAAAAAATACAAAAACATGGAGGCTAAACAATACACTACTAAATAACCAAGAGATCACTTAAAAAATTAAGGAGGAAATCAAAAAATACCTAGAAGCAAATGACAATGAAAACACGACAACCCAAAACCTATGGGATGCAGCAAAAGCAGATCTACGAGGGAAGTTTATAGCAGTACAATCTTATCTCAAGAAACAAGAAACACCTCAAATAAACAACCTAAACTAACACCTAAAGCAATTAGAGAAAGAAGAACAAAAAATCCAAAGTTAGCCAAAGAAAAGAAACCATAAAGATCAGATCAGAAATAAATGAAAAAGAAATGAAGGAAACAATAGCACAGATCAATGAAACTAAAAGCTGGTTCCTTGAGAGGATAAACAAGATTTATAAACCATTAGCCAGACTCATCAAGAAAAAAAGAAAGACCCAAACAAATAGAATTAGAAATTAAAAAGAAGTAACAACTGACACTGCAGAAATACAAAGGATCATGAAAGATTGCTACAACCAACTATATGCCAATAAAATGGACAACCTGGAAGAAATGGACAAATTCTTAGAAAATCACAACCTTCTGAGACAGAACCAGTAAGAAACAGAAAATATAAACAGATCAATCACAAGCACTGAAATTGAGACTTTGATTAAAAACCTTCCAACAAACAAAAGCCCAGGACCAGATGGCTTCAGGGGTGAATTCTATCAAACATTTAGAGAAGAGTTAACACCTATACTTCTCAAACTCTTCCAAAATATAGCAGAGGGAGAAACACACCCAAACTCATTGTACAAGGCCACCATCACCCTGATACCAAAACCAGAAAAATATGTCACAAAGAAAGAAAACTACAGGCCAATATCGCTGATGCAAAAATCCTCAATAAAATACTAGCAAAGAGAATCCAAGAGCACATTAAAAGGATCATACACCATGATCAAGTGGGGTTTATCCCAGGAATGTAAGGATTCTTCAGTATATGCAAATCGATCAACGTGATACACCATATAAACAAATCGAAGGGGAAAAACATATGATCATCTCAATAGATGCAGAAAAAGCTTTCAACAAAATTCAACACCCATTTATGATAAAAATCCTCCAGAAAGTAGGCATAGAGGGAATTTACCTCAACATAATAAAGGCCATATATGACAAACCCACAGCCAACATCATCCTCAATGGTGAAAAACTGAAACCATTTCCACTAGGATCAGGAACAAGACAAGGTTACCCACTCTCACCACTATTATTCAACATAGTTTTGGAAGTTTTAGCCACAGCAATCAGAGAAGGAAAAGAAATAAAAGGAATCCAAATTGGAAAAGAAGAAGTAAAGCAGTCACTGTTTGCAGATGACATGAAACTATACATAGAGAATCCTAAAGATCCTACCAGAAAACTACTAGAGCTAATCAATGAATTTGGTAAAGTAGCAGGATACAAAATTAATGCACAGAAATCTCTGGCATTCCTATACACTAATGATGAAAAATCTGAAAGTGAAATTAAGAAAACACTACCATTTACCATTGCAACACAAAGAATAAAAACCTAGGAATAAACCTACCTAAGGAGACAAAAGACCTGTATGCAGAAAATTACAACACACTGATTAAAGAAATTAAAGATGATACAAATAGATGGAGAGTTATACCATGTTCTTGGATTGGAAGAATCAACATTGTGAAAATGACTATACTACCCAAAGCAATCTACAGATTCAATACAATCCCTATCAAACTACCAATCACATTTTTCACAACAAGAACAGAAAATTTCACAATTTGTATGGAAACACAAATGACCCTGAACAGCCAAAGCAATCATGAGAAAGAAAAACGGAGCTGGAGGAATCAGGCTCCCTGACTTCAGACTATACTACAAAGCTACAGTAATCAAGACAGTATGGTACTGGCACAAAAAGAAATACAGATCAATGGAACAGGATAGAAACACCAGAGATAAACCCACGCACCTATGTTCACCTTATTTTTGATAAAGAAGGCAAGAATATACAGTGGTAAACGACAGCCTCTTCAATAAATGGTCCTGGGAAAACTGGAGAGCTACATGTAAAAGAATGAAATTAGAACACTCCCTAACACCATACACAAAAATAAACTCAAAATGGATTAAAGACCTAAATGTAAGGCCAGATACTATCAGGAAAACATAGGCAAACACTCTATGACATAAATCACAGCAAGATCCTTTTTGACCCACCTCCTAGACAAATGGAAATAAAAACAAAAATAAACAAATGGGACCTAATGAAACTTAAAAGCTTCTGCACAGCAAAGGAAACCATAAACAAGACTAAAAGACAACCCTCAGAATGGGAGAAAATATTTGCAAATGAAGCAACTGACAAAGGATTAATCTCCAAATTTACAAGCAGCTCATGCAGCTCAGTATCAAAAAAACAAACAACCCAATTCAAAAATGGGCAGAAGACCTAAATAGACATTTCTCCAAAGAAGATATACAGATCGCCAACAAACACATGAAAGAATGCTCAACATCATTAATCATTAGAGAAATGCAAATCGAAACTACAATGAGATATCATTTCACACAGGTCAGAATGGCCATCATCAAAAAATCTAGAAACAATAAATGCTGGAAAGGGTGTGGAGAAAAGGGAACCCTCTTGCACTGTTGGTGGGAATGTAAATTGATACAGCCACTATGGAGAACAGTATGGAGGTTCCTTAAAAAACTAAAAGTAGAACTACCGTACAACCCAGCAATCCCACTACTGGGCATATACCCTGAGGAAAACATAATTCAAAAAGAGTCATGTACCACAATGTTCATTGCAGCTCTATTTACAATAGCTAGGACATGGAAGCAACCTAAGTGTCCATCAACAGATGAATGGATAAAGATGTGGCACATATATACAATGGAATATTACTCAGCCATAAAAAATAAATGAAATTGAGTTATTTGTAGTGAGATGGATGGACCTAGAGTCTGTCTTATAGAGTGAAGTAAGTCAGAAAGAGGAAAACAAATACCATATGCTAACACACATATATGGAATCTAAAAAAAAAAAAAAAAGGTCATGAAGAACCTAGGGGCAAGACGGGAATAAAGACGCAGACCTACTAGAGAATGGACTTGAGGACATGGCTAGCGGGAAGGGTAAGCTGGGACAAAGTGAGAGAGTGGCATAGACATATATACACTACCAAATGTAAAATAGATAGGTAGTGGGAAGCAGCCGCATAGCACAGGGAGATCAGCTCGGTGCTTTGTGACCACATAGAGGGGTGGGATAGGGAGGGTGGGAGGGAGGGAGATGAAAGAGGGAAGAGATATGGGGACATCTGTATATGTATAACTGATTTACCTTGTTATAAAGCAGAAAGTAACACACCATTGTAAAGCAATTATACTCCAATAAAGATGTTAAAAAAATTTTTTTAAGTAAGTAAATAAATAAATATGGTGTAAACATCACAATTAAAAGGCTGAGATTGTAAGATTGGATAAAAAAGCAAGACAACTATATGCTACCTAAAAGAAACATACCAAATATAAAGACACAAATAGGTTAAATGTAAAGGATGGGAAATGATAAACCATGATAATACTAGTTAAAAGAAAGCTGGAGTAGCTACATTAATATCAGACTAAATAGATTTCAGAATAAAGAATGTTACCAGTTATAAATAAGGCCATTTTATAATGATAAGGGAGTTGATTAATCGAGAGAATGTGACAATCCTAAACACTTATGCACTTAAAACAAAACTTCAAGATACATAAAACAAAAACCGATAGAATTTCAAGGAAAAAAAGAAAAATTCACAATTATTGTCAGAGACTTCAATCTCTTTCTCTCAATGACTGATGGAAGAAATCGGCAGAAAATCAGCAAGGATATAGTAAACTTGAACAACACCATCAACCCACTTAAACTGATTGACATCCACAGAACATTCCACCCAACAGTAGCAGAATATACACTTTTCTCAAGTGCATAGGGAACATTTACAAGTAAAAATCACATTCTGGGCTTTAAAACAAATTTCAATAAATTCAAAAAGATTCAGCTTATAAAAAGTTTGTTCTTTGATCATGATAGGATTGAATTAGAAATCAACAGCAAGATCCTTGGAAAAGCCCCAAATATTTGGAAACTAAATTACATGCTTCTAAATAACACATCAATCAAATAAGAAATCAAAGGAGCACTATTGATGTTTTGGGCCAGCTAGTTCTTTGTTTGGGTCAGGGGAGGACAGTGGCTGTCTTGTGCATTGTAACGTATTTAGTGGCATCCCTGACCTCTGCCTACTAGATGCCAATAGCACTCCTCCCCACATCCCACCCCCCAGAGCTGCAACAACCAAAAATATCTCAAGACATTGTGAAATGTCCCTGATGGGAAACTACTCCCCTCCCTGCCCACATTGAGGACCACTGCTCTAGAGTCAAGGTGAAAAGGAGATTACAGGAATTTGAGAATGAAGGCAGTTAGAATATGACTGCAGTAATAAAAGTGAAATGTAATAAAGGCCTGAACCACATTAGCAGTAGTAGACTTGGACTAGAAGGAGTGGGACAATCTTACTTAAATATCATTTGGGTAATAGGGTAGAATAGAGTAAGAGCTCAAGTTTTGGCTTAAACAAGTAGGTGGATGATGGTGTCACTAAAGAGATAATCATATTACATATCAGAAAATATATAGGATATGTGTTTTTGCAAGTCTGTCATAGTGGCTGAATTTCTGATTCCAAAGGACCTCTGGATAAAAAGAATTAGAAAAGTAGAACTTTACTAAGAGTGCTCTGACTTGACTTTGGTCTTGACAAACATGATCTTAAGTGGTCTTCCTGATCCCCAGAATCATGAGTCACCACTCACATTGAGATATGGAGGACTATATAGTGGATTTGGTTTCTATAAGTATGATAGAGCAGCAGAGCACCGAAGAGAGGCAAGGAGGGGCATTCAAGTTAAACATGGAGTTGTAAAGATAGTTCCATAGTTGCTCAGAAATACAGACCTTTCCTCCAGAAAGCAGAAAAAGGACAGCCAACTGGAATGTGCCATTCTACCTTAGGCTGACACCTATGATACTTATGTGTGTGACTTTTTTATTTACAAGGCGCAATATTTATTAACATGCTGACATTTTGTCTTGATTTATATCTTAATACACTTCAATTATCAGCAGTTGTTATATGCAATAGTAAATAATAGATTGAAATAATTTACCTTGGGGTGAAAAGCAAAGCACATTCCAGGAGCCTGTCGAGATATCAAAGCTTCACCTTTCTTTTCTTTTTCCCCTCCTTTTTTGCTGCTGCTAGCAGTAGTTCTCCTCAAACGCATCAAATCTTTATTTAAAGAAAAAATACATATATTATGTACCACAGGAAATAATAATGTAGATATGTCCCTTCTGCAAAGAATATGATTTCTGCCATCCTTTGCAGGTCATTAGGTTAAAATTAGCAAATACCAGAGCTAGATGCTTAGAAAAACAATGACCAAGCCCAGTTTTTTTTTCTTATTTAGCCAAACCTAAATTTGTCACCTCTTACACATAGTTCACTAGGAATTTTTAATTCAGCACTAACAAGAGAAAGATAATTTGGTGTCTGTGTGTGTATTTATTTATTTTTACCATGACAGTCCAGTCCTTTCCGTATAACCCATTTGGAGATCCTTCCATCTGCTGATATAGAAACTAGCATTTCTCTTTTATCACCTGCTGTCCCTCGATCTTGTTCTATCCACTGTAGTTGCCATACAGGTCCCAAATGTTTTTGAGGTGATTCGCTAAAACAGGGAAAAGCATGAAATATAAAATAGTTATAATAATTTTAAAATTCTTGGGGTATAAGCGACTTAGAGTATAAGTGATAAGGACAGCTTCCTAGAGCATCATGACCTACTCATGGAATGATACTTTTGTTGTTCAAAACTGGACTTTTACTTTAAGTATTTTGAAAAACAGGAAAAAAAATCACTTTGCTAATATTCACTGGTGTTTTTCTCATTTCTTACAAAAGGAAAATTTTATTGCCTTTAGTTATATTAGCTATCATATCAGGGATACAAAAGCAAACATTTTCTTTTTTTAGAATCTACTTCTCTTACTCCATTTACTTTTTCCTAGTTGTGTAAATTAAATTTATTTTAGACACATTGAATATTATTATCTCCATCTTTATAAGGATATTTTTCATAGCTTAAATGAGTAAGTCATTTAAGTCTTATTCAAGTAAATAGTTACCTCACCCTTCTTCCTATGTTTCAGGATTGCCCACTGGCTTGATTCTCTCTAGGGCTGAGATTTAAAAGTTTTATGATGAATTATAATCACTTCTCAGATTACTGGCTGCTTTCCTGTCAGATTAATGGGTTGCTTTGTTCCTAGTACTGACTCCCTTGATTTTTTATGCAAACTCTCCAAATCAGTAGTTCTGAATTTTTTAAAGTCTATATATCTTTGATTATTTGGTAAAAGTTATGGACCCTCTTCCCAGAAACAAGCACAAAGGCTCACGCTTACAAAACTATGTAAATAATTTCAAAATTAAGCTAAAGAACACCTGCTTTAATGCCTATTTCCAGTTATTGTGAAGTTTATGCAAACACTAATATAAATATACCGCCTCATTTTGCTCCACTGGTATCTGGTTTATTATAAAAACCTAAGATATCTTTCAATATCTTTAACATTTTATTTTCTCAATATGTCTCATTCATTCATTCTTAATCAAACACTTACTGTAATCCTGTTATATGCCTGATATTATGTGACATACTGAGGATACAAAGGTAAGGAAGACATAATCCTTGCCCTCAGAGCTTACAGCCTCCTCAGGGAGATATATATGTAAATGATTTATACAAAGCACAATAAAGGCTACAATAAACGTATGTATCGGATGCACAAAAGAAAAGAATGGGCAGGTTTCCTGGAAGAGGTGACACGGAAGCAATAAAGGATACAACTTTCATTTATAAGGTGAATAAGTTCTGGAAATCTAATGTACAGCATGGTGATTATAGTTAATAATACTGTATTGCATACTTGAAATTTGCTAAGAGAGTAGATCTTAAGTGTCCTCACCACTCACACATAAAATGGTAATTATGTGAGGTTATGGTTGTGTTAATTAATTTGACTGTGGTAATCATTTCACAATGTATACATATATTAAATCACTACACTGTATGCCTTTAAAAATTATGTCATACAATCTAAATATATACAATTTTTATTTGTCAATTATACCTCAATAAAGCTGGAGATATTTAAAATTTTTGAAAAGAATAAACCGTCAAGCCAAAGGAAGTTTGTTGGTGAAGAGGCAGAGAGGATGATAAGGAGATATTAGGGCAGAGCATTCCAGCTGGAGAGACATGATGAGGAATTATTAAATGCTTGAAGGATAATGGTATTACTCTCAATAACAATATAAACATTCACTCAAAACTAAATAACATTAGAGTAATTTTTTCCTTCTCCCTAAAAAAAGCACATGGTTTATGTTTATCTAATTCTTGGGATTCTCACCTACTATCCAGAACTGGAATGTTACTGTTGCTCTGTACATTATAAATCGCAATAGTGCCATTGTGATAGCCAACTGCTAAAAGGTTAGGTGCTCCAATTGAAAAATCCACAGCAGTAACGCCATATGGACTCTGATAAGTACGTTCTGGCCACTGAATAAAAAAGAAATTATATTACATTTTAACCTTGGTTTTGTAGACCACAGTAAGGTGGGTATGATGGTGGCTGAAGACTAGGCTGGTGGCAGAAGACTAGGCTGGTGGCAGTGGGGATATGAGGAGAGTTAGTCTGCATTCAGTTACTCATTTCTTCCTAACTTCCTGTATACATGAGAATAAAACTTCAATTGGCCATTTCCTTTATTTTGATGAATCCTCAGAGCTCAGTAGTTTTAAGAAATACAGCACGTGGTTTCTACAGTAATTATCATTTTGGGTAATCCTCCAGCAGGATTTGTATGATCATCACAAGTCACTGTCTTAAAGATACAAATAATGGACACCAAATAAATTATCCTGCATATATTCCTATCCTCCAGTATCTGTTTCAGATGCTTGTATTATCTAATCATTCTAAACAAGGATAGAGGAGGTTCCAAAACTCTCTAAGTTACTCTTTTCTACAACTCTGTCAAGATTTTTATTGTTTTGTTTTGTTTTAATGTCTAATCCAACTCCTTTCTGGTTTCTAACAACCTACATGGAAGAGAAGATAACCTGCTGATGATGAATCCTATGTCAACCCTTCCACACGTTTAAAATTGCTTCTTCCTTTCTTTTAGGCTATATACACCCAGCTTCCTAACAGATGGGGGATTATTTATAAAAACTCTAATCATTTTTATATGCTCTTCTGATCCTTTTCTAAGTTTTCCACTTTACGTTTCAGTTGTGACTTAAAACTAAAGCTGTAGAGTAACAGGTTGACTAGGGCTGTTTAACAAAAAGCATAACTGATTCTTGTTCATTCTCTTTGAAAAATTCATGGCAGTAAGAGAGCTATATTAATCTATTTTCTATCTATCGAGGAGAGCAGAAATATATTTTATAAAGTGATAAGGAGTTATTTATATATTGAGAAACAACCCGGTAGTAAATGAAACTTAATTTTTAAAGAATTTTTATTTGCAAATATATTCTTCTTTATAACAGGCAGTGATAAACAATAATGGTTCAGCCCTAGATCCTCATATCTAACAGCACATAGTAGATGTTCAATAAATATTTATTAAATGAATTTACCTTAACCAATAAAGTGTAAGAACAAATTTTTGTTGTTGTTGTTTTTTGTTTTTGTTTTTTGGGGTTTTTTTTTGGCGGTACACGGGCCTCTCACTGTTGTGGCCTCTCCCGTTGCGGAGTACAGGCTCCGGACTTGCAGGCTCAGCAGCCATGGCTCACGGGCCCAGCCGCTCCGCGGCATGTGGGATCTTCCCAGACCGGGGCACGAACGCGTGTCCCCTGCATCGGCAGGCGGACTCTCAACCACTGCGCCATCAGGGAAGCCCAAGAACAAATTTTAATTGTTTTACTGTTATAGATTTAAACCAAAGAAAGTAAAGTCTTGCTTGGTAAAACTTTCTTGAGTTTGTTTAATGATCACATAAAACTAACTACTTTATGAGAATTATGTGAACATTTAATTAAATAAAAATAGATCTTATTCCTGTTTTAGTTACCATGGGATTCTTTATTGACCAGCAGCAAGCCAATCCTCTTTTTTGCTCCTTAAATCCAAAGTGCCCATAGCCAACAGCCAAAAGGTCCTAAAAAACAGAAAAATTAAAAATAGAGAAGACAGCATAAAAATATCAGCAAATGTATAAAGATGCATATTAATGAACTGTGTTAAAATAGTGAAGATATTTCAATTGAGGTTAAAAAATACCAATATACCAACTATTTTCACTCTACATTTCCATCTTCATAAGCAAAATAATAGTAAAAATAACCACATTTTTTAGGCTGAAGAATAAACACACAAAAAAACAATTGCTGAAAGCTATTTTACATATTGAGATAATCTTCAAAAATTGTATTATTGCATTATAGTGTCTTATGGGTTTTTAATAATGACCTAATAATTTCAAATGTAAAATAAAAGACATTTATTTTTAAAGGGAGGTGCCATGGACTGAATTGTGTCTCCTCCCTTAAAAGTGATATGCTGAAGTCCTAACACCTAATAACATGTGATTATATTTGGAAATAGGGCACTTAGGAGGTTATTAAGGTTAAATGAAGTCATAAGGGTGGGGTCCTAATCTGATAGGATTGGGTTGCTTACAAAAAGAGGAAGAGACACAAGAGCTCTTTCTCTCCACCATGCAAGGATACAGCCAAGCCAGGAAGAAAGCCTTCCCCTGCAACCAAATTCATCTGGCACCTTTATCCTGGGCTTCCCAGCCTCCAGAACTGTAAGAAATAAATTTCTGTTGTATAAGCCATCCAGTCTATGGTATTTTCTTATGGCAGCTCGAGCTGATTATAATATAGCAGGTCATTTCCAGAAGTGCTTATACAGATGACCCTTGAACAACACAGGTTTGAACTGTGCAGGTCCACTTATACATGGATTCTTTTAAATAAATACATTGAAATTTTTTTAAAGATTTGAGATAATTTGAAAATTTCACAAACTGCATAACCTAGAAATATCAAAAAAATTAAGATTTGTCATGAATGCATAAAATATATGTAGATAGTAGTCTATCCTCATATAGGCATAAGTGATATTCAGTATAAAATTAATAATATGTGAGTTTTCTTACTGTTTTATAGCTTTGCTTTCAAAGAACTACATTACCATACAGTATGCCTCTCTCTCATAATTGGAGAAACTGCATATCAGCCTATCATCACAGATAAGTAGGTTTTTTTTTTTAATGTAACAGTGTTTCCAATATTGTATTATGAATATGACTGTAATACTGTATGTCATAAAAACTTTATAATAATTCACTCATTAGTTTATAGGCTAGGCTATACTGAAGCAATCATATCAATTACACTAGGCTACCATAAAGCAATCATATTGCTGCTTCTTCATTATCAATGCATAAATCATTATACCTGTAAATAAATATGAATTTATTTTTCACATGATATTTTCATTTTTGATGTCTGGTGTTAGTAATACATGTAACATCAACAGTGTTTTGTATCATATAAGACAGTATTGATGCAGGTACTGACAGAGTATTCATCTGTTAAACAGATGACATAAGCTTAACGGTATTGATAAATACAGTACTATAAATGTATTTTCTCTGATGATTTCCTTAATAACATTTTCTTTTCTCTAGCTTACTTTATTGTAAGAATACAGTATATAATACATATCACACACAAGATATGTGTTAATTGACTATGTTATTGGCAAGGCTTCCAGTCAACTAC